>NW_022994267.1:0-74874 GCF_012275295.1 Melopsittacus undulatus | reverse complement strand
AACTTTTTACAAACAGCTCCCTGTTATTTGTGCTGTCAAAAAGAAAAAAAGGCATTTTCACTTTTCTACTTAAAATAAGAGGTAGAGGTTTTCCACAGGGGCACTTAGGGCCTAAAGAAAACACCAGGAATCTGAAAAGCTGCAGAACATTAATGGGAATATATTCCAGTAAACCCTCTAACTTCGTTATTTAAAGGCTTTGTTCTTATGAACACTAAAATCTTTCAATATACTTGGTCAAGAGTAATAGTTAAGAATATGGCCTTGGGATTTAAGCTGTTTAAAAAGACAAAAATAAAGCTGAAATGAAACAATAATGAAAAGAGAAAAGAAGTTTCTGAATACCAAAAAGTCAAAATGTTTCAGAATCTGAATCATTTTCATTGTACCCATCCTCTGTTCCTACGTTGTTACTTAAGGGCTTATTGTAAGAGTTTATGCTACCCACACTGGAGCCATCGCAGAGGTGTGTCCTGCCCAAATTGTCTTTTTTAAAACAAACGAAGTTGAAAGCCGTCATTGAACTGGAAGGAGAAAAAGGCATCATGGTTGCCAAAATGAGTGCCAGGCAGTCAGCCACGTCTTTGTTAGGAGCGCAAGCCAGGGCTGGCGTATGACCTGGGCACAAATGCAGACAAGGCAATGGTTAGTACGAAGGTAGGGCTGAGAACGCACTGAGCATTCCTCATATACATCTCTAGGTGATGTCGTAAGCGGGAGATGTATGTTCAGTTACAATCATGCCAGGCAACAGGGGTATGTTACTTACTTTAAATTAGACATGCTGGGAAAATACACACTTCATGGAGCATTCAAATCATTGTGACCACAACAAGCACTGTATTTTGAAAATCAGGCAGCAAACAGACTTCACAATATGAATAAAAGCACTTGCTAAACAACAGTTCTACAGCACAGACAGTATGATGAATACAGAACACGGGAGTACAGCAACAGGGACAGAAACTGGCTTCAGTTTCTGTGCATATGAACAAGTCTCATTCTGAGAACAATGACTTTCATCAGAACATGAAAGATATTAGTTTAAAAGTATTTTGAAGTAAAAAGCAAAGTATTTTAAAGACTAATCAGTCTTTAAAAGTTGAGTATCAGTTGAGTACTCAGAAAGCAGTTTATTTAGGAATTAGAAAAGAATTAGACTAGTACACATGGTACTTGTTAGCAGGTATGGCTACATGGATGTCACCCAAATTTACATTATATTGGAAGAATAACAACTGTATTCAGAAAGCACAGCACACAATTTAAATGCAAGTTAACAGTATACAGATGTCAGTAAAACAAAGAACTGGGGAGCCAGTGAAGTTTGTCTTCACTACTGTTTAACTTGGCTCCTGCCCTACCACTGCCCCTCAAGCAGCTCTTCGTATATATAAACCTTGGAAACCAGTGTGCTGATTACACTTGCCATCTATACATTTTGCAGGCTGCTGTGTAGTACTCCAGCACTTTCCAACAAAGCCTGCTTTATGATAAGAGCAAACAAAATTTTTTTCCAGATGGCTAAATCTTAGGTGCTGCAGCAACAGTAATTTGAGACAGTGACCACTACTGATATCCTACTGCCTCAAGTAAGCCAAGAACACCTGCAATGTAGGTGAGTTTGGTGGACTAACCTACACCAGACTCACCTACATTGTGTAGTTTCATAGCAAACTACCTGTATTTAAGCACTGACTATAGTGTATGCATATCCTAAGTGACGTTTCCTCTTCTACTGAGGTCTAAGCTTTAAAGTTGTACTGACACAAAGACTGTACTTAAATTCTCTCTTTTAAACAGTATATGCAGTTGTTCCTACAAAAACTAAATATGTCTAAAATTTAAACTCAATTTCCATTCATTACATACGTGCAAATTAGCTGGATCTGTATGCACAATTTTAATGATAAAAGCTGTGGTTAGAAGCTGGTCTGGTTAATTTTTCTGTCCCTTGTCTCTAAAATGAGGTTATGGTCAGATGACTGTGGTGGATCTCATTCATGCAAGTGTACCTAGGTAGCATTTGATTAATAGTAAATACTCACCACTCAAGTTCTTTTCATCCATTGATCTCAAATTTCTTGCAATGATGGGTGAGTATTATTATTGTTATTTTATAGATATGGGAAGATGGAGGTACTGAATTGTTACATTAATGTCAAGTATTGTAAGAAAGACTAGCTTATTTCAGGAAGCCATTTTTGAAAACATTAATTTAGAAGCACAGCTCTCTATGGGCTTTATAATGTTTGGGGAAGGACTTCATTGAGATCTGAAACAAAATTATTGGCTTTATTAACTAATCATGTATTTTTTGAAGCAACAGTAATTTACTTGCATCTTGGATTAGGTCACACAATTGGTAAGCACAAGCTTTGATCTCAGAATGAACTAGGACACAATCAACATATGGTGATGGTTTTCTTCCTACCCATTTAAACATGCGCTGATTGAATGCATAATCCTTAATTCTTCTGCAAGCGTCAGAATTATCCGGTGCCACTTGCATGTTTAGGAAATTCAAGTTACCACTGCACTCAAGCATTAAAAAAGACTAGCTGTTGGCAGTACATGCAAAATGAATAGTAAAAGGGACCACTGTGATGTTTAGAATACATTTTCATATTAAAGAAAAGAAATAGTATCTTTTATTTTATTTTTTTAATAGGTACTCACACAGTTTTTAATAGGTACTCACACAGCTCATTGTCTGTTCTTGGAGGGGTAAAAGCATCAGTGATGTCTATCATCAGCTTTTAAGTCTATTGCTTCAGTCTGTTGTAAAGTTACC
This sequence comes from Melopsittacus undulatus, assembly GCF_012275295.1. NCBI lineage: Eukaryota > Metazoa > Chordata > Aves > Psittaciformes > Psittaculidae > Melopsittacus > Melopsittacus undulatus. Next base: position 72,080 of record NW_022994267.1, on the reverse strand, counting down.
TGCTAGGTCTACTGAAGATTGCTGAAGTATATTATTTACTTACCATTTTCGTCTACTGCTAGGACACATGCCCCTTTGGCTAGCAATTTTTCCACCACCATCTTTAAGCCATTTCGTGCAGCAATATGGAGAGGTCTACACAAAAACAACAAATTTCACCTTCAATTTAAAATAGATTTTCTAAAGATAGTTAGGTAATACTTAAAGACAGTGTTTTCCTTCTTTGGATCATTACAATCATTTGTAGATGTTAAATTATACTGCAGCCTTTAAAATAATCATCATGTTTCATACCTATAAAATATATGTGCAAGACAAATATAATTACCTTTACATACATAAAGATTGCTTTATATCTTTCCAGTCTAAAGGCTTTCTTTAAAAATAACTCTAATTTTTCCACTGTTTGCAGAACACAATTGAAATTTTAAAGGAAAATAATCTGACACTGAATAAATGCCTTTGTTCCATCCTTAAGTCTGGCTACTACAGATTGCTCAAAATCATTGTATTGCCTTTATATCCTTGCATGTGTGAATCTCTTGTTAACACAGAGCCACTAGTTTGCTTCTTCCCTGGGTGGACCCTGGGTGGACACCCAGTGCTTCTGTCTGGAGGCAGCTAATAGGAGGGAAAACCAATTTTATATTGGAAGGGGGAAAAAAGGGCTAAGATAGAATGAATTCTTCTGCAAGCACTAGATGATCTGCCACCTAAACTTGTGGTTGAATCTTTTACAATGGAATTCCCCCATACTAGTCAAATAATTGCAGCTGGAGTAAGAATATTGTTGGGTTTTAACTCTGCTGATAATAGATGGTATGGAGGGGCAGTTGTACATAAATATCACCTTAAAAAACCTCTGAAATTAAATGTACCACCTTAAGTCTAAATGAATTATTTAGATCTAAGGTGAAGCTCAAAAAGTTAGGACATGCCAGATGTCTACTTGCATAGTCTGAGGATTAATAGACATTTTGATACAGTCTTCAAATAAATGACCCCGTCTAATTTTTCCACCAGCCCATGTATAGAAGTGGCATCAAAGGAAACAAAATTAAAAGTGAAAATACAATATAAATCTGGTCTTGTCAAGGACAAACACTAAAAAAAAAAAATAAATCAGAAATTTACGTTTTTGTTCAGTGAGAAAATCTGAGACATGAATTTGAAATGTGAAATTGGAATCTTGTTGTAAGTCAAGTGAACTTAGTAGGAGCAGGCTTTACTTACGTCTGCAATGCATTATTTTTTGCATTAATAAGGCTCTGTCTTGTATCTTGTCAAGTATTAGCAAGGCACATTTTCATGACCCTGTAGTTGGAGGGGGACGAAAATAGTGTTAATTTGCTGAAGAATGTAAAACTGTGACAAACAAAATGCTCCATATAAAAATGAAATTTAATAACTCAATTTGAAATACAAAGCATAGTACTCAACATATATGGATATGTAGTAGGTGAACTGGAGGAGCCCTAAAATACCATTTATGAAGTGCCACTGCAAGGATGCTTTAGCATATTGGAAATTTAGACATTTACCTGTCTTTCAATTCTTCACTCCTTATATATGAATTCACCTCCTCAGCTTTCAGAGATTACTATTTCTCTTGAGAGCCATTCAATGGATTATTTATTATAACTACATTAGGACTATAATAACATAGAGATGGTTGAATCTCAGAAATGAATACTGTACTTTCTGGATCTTAAAAGCCTTTTGTGTTATTGATAAGCTACTACAAAATCCCTTCAAGTGTGAGAGCTCTGACAATGCAACTGTGGAAATAATACAGATCTGGGCCTTCTTTCTGATACTGTTTCAGCACAGCAGGTCACAGATGTAGAGCCTACAACTCTGGCATGTGAATAGCTGGCTGAAAGACATTGGGAATTCAGTGAGGCAGTATGCAGATTCAGTACCTGCAGAAACTGGAGTAACACTATTGCACTGGAGTTGAGTCTGTAGCTCAGAGCAAAAGAAAAGGCTCAGAAGGGGGAATTCATCGGGCATTTTTCTTGCAAAAACAGCAATAACAATCGGAAGTAAGAGGAAGAAAGGGTGGGAAGAGACACCACCACCAGTCTTATCAGTGCCTCTGGTTTTACTGCTGTTCCATTAAGAGAAGATTTTGGGTTTCTTCCACAGAAATTGGAGAGTAACTGAAGCTATGCTATTTACAGTGAGATCATTGGGTAAAATCTGAAAGGGTTTTCCATTACTTCTTTTAGTGTTATGTCCTTAGATTTCAGCTGTTGTAAAAGGCACCCATGTCTCTCAATTTACAAAACTTTAATGCAGGCTTGAGAAAAAACTTGGAACAATGTCCTCTTCCTCACCACAAGTTTAATCACCACGTTTCCATTGCAGGAAAAAATCTTAGGAGTATAAAAACACACACACACACTTACAGACAGACTGTGACAAGAATAGAAGCATACAGAGATCTTCAACTTACTTTACTGCTAGCCAAGTGCAAAGGCGTATTCGACTCCTTATCTTTTAATGTCAAGTCAGCCTTGGCAATGTTCACCAAAAAGTCTGAGGTATAGAAAAGAAATCAATGAACAAACCCAATGGGCAGACAAACTTGTAAAATAGAGGGGAAAAAATTACTATTTCAGTATATGTGTGCATGCACGCTACTCAGTTAAGCCTGTATGTGATGTAAGCTTTATGAACATGCAATGGCAATAATGAATGAGAACAGACTAATCTTGTGCAGTTAATCAGCAAGCAAGGGCAGAGCTAACAGTTCATTCACTGTGCCCCAAACTGTCAAACGTATACAAAAACATGTACATTTTGAAGTTTATTTATGAACCTCCCCATCTGTGAATCAGCAAATTCTGCCTGAATCACCTCCTAAGAACAACTGTGGCTCCTGCTTTGAGAGGACTAAGTGGATATAAAGAATTCAGCAGTCTGTGCTGTTGAAGCTAAAGAAAAGGGAATTCTGTTAAGTCAATATGATCCTAATCTGTATGCCTGTAGTATATAGTCTAGTCTGGAAAACCAGCTGCTGATAGCTGCCTTTTGAAACATAGGACTTCCCATAATGGAGCAGAGGAAAAGGTTACATAATCTTTTTCACACATGCAGTTTTACTGCTCCATAAAATCAAGGGAGTAAACAAGGGAATAGAATTACTGCTCCCCTCATGCTCCTTACAGTGTGCTTTTAGGAGGAAGTAAGACACAAGTTTGTTCCTGTAAATGTTCACCAAGTCTGCTGAGAAACAATGGCTGAGGAGGAAAAGAAATTATTTACAGATGTAAAAGTAGCTTCTCAGAGACAGCCACATAATTTATTTTCCTTCCCTAGTTTTCATGGGGAAAAAATGATTACTTATTTGGGATGGTCACTGCAGTAGCATTCACCCTTTGAGACAAACGGAGGATGTACTTACCTACAGCACTTGTGTGACCGTTCTGAGCTGCCATCATGAGTGGTGTTTTTCCTGCATGATCCGCAGCATTCACTTGTGCGCTGTGACTCAGAAGGAGCTGGAGGCACTCCACGTGATTTGCGAAGGCTGCTGCATGAAGGGGTGTTCTGTGGGGAAAGTGACATGACCACAGCTGTTGCTAAGGAATGGCAATATTCCTGTTAGATTACCTGCCCATGAACCTGGAAGTGCAAGCCATTTTTTAACTTGTTTTCCTACAAAACTTGAAGTTATCACCAGGGGAAAGCTATAGAGTAGCAGCAGCTGAAGTAAATTAAATAATAGTTACAGTGTCTGTCCTGGTGCAGCATCAACTTTAAAAACAGGGAAGCAGGAGGTAGATATGACAGTGTGGAAAATCTCAGAACCTCATATTAGCAGCGTATTTATTTAACAGAGCATAGTGTGTGACACAAAAAGCGGTGTAATCCCGCAGTCTTATCCATCCAATTTTACTCTTCAACAAGCCTAAGATGGGAAGAAACCATTAGAAAAGAACAGATCCATTACTAAAAAAACCTAAAGTATTTGAAGTTATAATCAAAGATGCTGCACAACAACAGCATTAATATAAAAGGCAGAAGGAATGCAATCCATTTTGAAGGTTATCAGTTTCACAAGGCTGAGACACTAGAATTTGTTCACTGTCTCCCTGTAGCATTTTGAGTCTGAAGCATGACTAATAGAGAAGAAAGATAGTTGGTACACAGCCCAGCTCATAGTCATACATCAGGTTTTCTTATCAGAAGAGGTGAGATGGTCTTAGCCTTACAGGAGTAAGTGATCACTGTTACTGAAGGTCTTGAATTTGGTTTAATTAAACAATAAACAGCCTGCAGTCATGGATGTTCTGCACAAACAAAATACTCTTTCTTCTGTATTCTTTTCATATGTACTATGAAACTGAGTACTTCCATAGTATTCCTGCTTCAAGTGAGCCACCATTTAACTTTGTTGCAGTGTATCTGCCCTCAAAGAGTCAGCACGGCAAGTCTTAGCTCAACCAAGATAGTTCAGAGGTTCAGAAAGAACTGCGAAAAATACTAGATGGATTTGTGAAATGCAGTTTGTTTAAGAAACTATTACCTTCCTTTGTCATCTTCACAATTGACAATGCTGGCATCGATGGCTCCGATGAGCAGTGATGCACAGTTTTCATGATCATTGATTCTGCCAAAAAAAGTAATTTTCAGAAAGGTAAAATGTCTTCATCTTTACCCATTTTACAATATTAATTCCCTTTACTTCCATTAATATTTTTACTGGTTATCCTAACATACCTTTGCCTTCATGCTTTCAGTCACATTTCTGAATATTCATGATCTCTCCACTTAACCAAACTACACGTGCAACTATGGATTTCAATCTCTAAAAGCAAAGCTGATCCTGCAGTACACTATGGTAACTGAAAAGGTAATTGGAAGTGCTGCACAAACCTAGGATTAAAACCTTAGTATCTTAAAATCTTTTAGTTTATACGTCAAATACACCTGGATCTGGAAAGCACTCGATCAAGGCACTTTTCTTCAAAGCTGTCATTTGAAATTCGGTTTCAAACACTATGTTTCAGCCACAAAGACCTTAGTTTTAAGTAGAATAAAAGCAGTGCTTTCTATATGCTTTTATGTTTTAATAAGTATAGGCATAACTCATGATAACCACCACTTTTTGTTGTTCATAAGTAATATGAGAACTTTGTATATAGAATTTGCCTCTAAAGCTGATTGGTCCCTTTGGCTAGGATCTGAGTAAGGAATACCAAACCTTTAAGACGTGAGATTATCTCAGAAGGAAAAAAGACCATGAGGAAAATCAGACTGGAAAACACTCAGCTGAGGATGTCTTGGCAAAAACATGGCCTGCACAAAACACAATTGTGGCGTGACATAGATGCTTCTTTCAAAGTCCTTCCTTCATTAAGGCTTTGTTTCTATTGCTAAAAAAGGATCACCTTGATTCTGACCAATATATTAACTTTCAGCTTCTGGCTTTCAAAGGAACCTCAAAAGCTCAATACATCCACAGACCAAAGCACTATAGCCTAGGTCATGGCCTGAGAAAGGAAGAGCTATAAAGTTCCACCCTGTGTGAAAAAAAGGCATAGGTGTGTAATTGTCAGCAAGGGAAAAGAAACTAGAAAGGGAGCAGAAATGCAGCTCTTTAATTGTAAGCTGATATTTTATCAAAAAGCCTAAATGTAAGACATTTATGCAAACATACTCTTTAGTCTGCCACTTTTGCAGCAGAAGCATTAGGACAATTTAATGATCAGCCTTAAAATAACCTCAAAAAAAGCATGACTTTCTTCTCATACTGCTACTTCTTCCAGACATATCCTAAACCAACAGATCTGTGTTAGGTACTGGAGATTTCTACTTACACAGCACAGTGCAATGGGGAGAAGCTATTACCATAGAATGTGCGGAAAAATTTTTGTTCCAATAGTACCTCTATGCAGTTTTCATGACCTGTAAGAGATCAGACACAGGTAATTCACGTCATTCATATTAGGCTTATACAGATTAGAATTTAATATGTGAAGTTCCAAGTTGAACACAATGTGTATATAATAACAAATGTGATAAAATAATAAACAATAATAACAAATGTGATAAAATAAAAACAGATCCAAGCTACTATTAGCATTTATTGAGAAAAGAGGAAAGGGAAAAACAGTCTCTTTTTTAAGTGATGTTCTATAAATTGCTTTATGCATCTCCAAAGATGATCTTAACTGATTACATGGTTTAACATGGTTTAGTGGGACGTGTCCCTGCCCATGGCAGGGGGGTTGGAACCAGATGATCTTAAGGTCCTTTTCAACCCTAACTATTCTATGACTTTATGATACTGAGAAGCTTTGTCCTCATATTTAGCAACAAGATCAGATGATCCAGTTTAGAATAATCAGTTCAGAATAGCCATCTATTCATGTGGTGTTCACATCAATAAATAAGAAGGTGACTGCTTAAAGGAGCATTCCTGGACTCACAGAAATCAATTTCATCATTGACATCAGTAAAACCAGAACTTCCCCCTGGCCTCCTGTGACAGGGATTAGATGAGTTGCAAAGCCACTAGGAGGTAATGCTGTAATTTCCCTGGGTTCTGAGCTGAAGGGCAAACAGAGCAAATGCTAACTATGGAGAGCAAGTAGAGGAGAGATAATTTGCTTCTTCATTTCAAGCTTCTCAAAGTGTTAGGTTGCTTCCCTAAAACTGAGGCCACATTTGAACTAAGCCCACAGGGAGAATCTTACCGTTGTAACAAGCCCAGTGCAGTGGTGTATAACCTTGATTATCTTTCAAACTGCAGTCTTCCTCTGAAAGTGCTATCTGCAGTAATTCACTTAGCCAAGTGGCGTGACCCAGAGCTGCTGCAAAGTGCAGAGGTGTTCTGCCTCTGGCATCTTTACATAAAATAGATACTTCTTTCTCTAACAGCATCTGAACACACTCTTCATGCCGGTCATAATCTGGTAACAGAGAAATGAGTAAAGAGGTTGACATAAAACAGATTCTTGGACAGGAAATATGGAATAGGATTGATGCCTGTGAACATGAGATGGCCTGGATGGGATTCAGAAAACAGAAATGAAAGCTCCTTTTCTCCCATGAGTACCTGTGATAACTGATATATTGAAATACACTTGGCACTGTCTTTCAAAGGCTTTCTGTGGAAGAGACTCCACTAAGTGAGGTACAAAACCAAAGAGGAGTTTAAGACTAAGGAAACAGATGAAATAGGGGTGAAGTTCAGAAAACCTGAGTCTGACTTCTCAAATCATGTATGAATGTGAGGGAAGAACTGTGGAAAAAAGGGATCAACTATATCATCAGAAATAGGAAAAGCTGCTTTTACAGCTGGCCAGCTACTATATCAATGACCTCTGTATCATATGTAAGTTAACTACTTTGGTGTTCTGAGCATGTTAACGCATCACTATCAATACAGAACTTATGCCATAGCTTTTATTATGTGCTGGACTCCTAAGCAGAACTGCTCACTGCAGTCATCAGGGAGTTCTGTGTAAGTATCGCCTCTTGCATCAACTTTACATTGGCTAAGAAGGTGACTCCCAGCAAAGGTATGCCTCAAGTTTCACTGCCTCTATTAAAAACTTGAGCTTTACATTATTTACGCCACCTCCCTGAGAAAAATGGAATAACTGCTGGGCAGGTCTTTTAAAGAGATTATTTTCGGAATTCATAGGTGCTTGGTTCTAAGAATAACAATTGCTATTGTAAGTACCTAGAGCCAAGAAAAAATGGTCTCATCAGTAGTTCAGCTAATCACTTGAAGCAAACAAGAAAGAAAGTCAAAAGCAGAGCATTACTGAGAGTGGATCTGTCCTGCTTTTTACCTCATTGACTGTGTGTGGTTATATTTCCAATCATTTACAGTATTTCCTACATGCATTATCTCTGTATTTATGAGTGAGTTGTACTCACAGTAAAACAAATAAGTAAGAATTGTAAAAATTAAGTCACCCCTCGATGTAAAGCTGTGCATCCCAGGAGATCAGCTGCATCTACAGATGCTTCTTTTTCAAGTAATAAAGAAACAGCATCAATGTGCCCATACGCCACTGCAAGCATCAGTGGGGTTCTAGAAAAAGACAAAACCAGACCAGTCACAGTTATAAAATGACATGCTACTTCCTAATGCTAACTTACAGGAATAGAAGGATCAGGAAGTCCTGCATTTCTCTCCATTCCGAAGCACAATCCTGTTTCTTTCTCTCTATGTAACACCCAAGTGAAGACCTTTTCTATGAAGTTATTAAGATGTTTAACAACCAACTACCATGACTGAAATACAAACTCAATTGTAAGCCATTTACAGAGCAACATTATTCAAAACAATCTGTTGTCTTAATAACCTACAGTTACTGTCACCTCCATGAGCTTTACAATACCCAAGCGCTGTGAATGAATGTCCTGCTAGCCACCAAGATGAAAACCACCCAAAGCATTTCTTGTGCAAGTGCTGCACGATTGCATGGGACATGAGGAAAACAGAATTTGGACTAACATATCTTCCATTTGTTTCTGAAGAGATCTATTCTCCTTCTATATTTAGATAGACTAATACCATTTAAAACTATATGTACAGTCAGGTATGTTCCAGGCACCCCACGAGTTTTTCAAACTATTCAAGTCATATTTTCACTTCAAAATATACGTTATTGTTGCTTTATAACTGGCATTTAATGAAAAACAGAATTTTTGTAGCAACATCTCAGATGCATGTGTCACCTCGAATAAACATTCTGTCCCACTGCACCAGCCTGATATACCAAGTAAACCCTGGAACGGCAGTGTTTGATAAAGAGCAAGACTCTATAGAAACATCTTAGGAGCTTGTTAGTTTCTATTGAATCTGTTCCCCAGCATCTATGAACAATTGTTTAACGTATGATGCAGAGCCTCAGATTTATGTACAATCCTCTTCAAATGGCTTAGGTCAACTGAATATGTATGTTATAATCTCTGCCAGAATCTATAAGGATAAGTACAGGAAATAGAGTATTTCGATTTTGGTGAGAAATCCGAGATGCTGTTTGAATCACAGAGCTGAAAAAAACCCCATCACAAATAAAACTTACTGTCCTTTGGCGTCTGTCACATCAGGGTTGTCTGCAACTTCCAACAACAACCTTAAACAAGGTGTATGGCCGTTAATGACTATAAAGGGAAAAAAAAGGCATGTTCAATTAAAATGTGTTTAATTTCGGACATTTTTCCACTGGAATGTTTATGGATAAGAAATTTTCTTATAAACAAAATATTCCACAGTATAAGAAACTAATATTCACACAATTTTCATGTAACTTGTGCATGTGAAATGGTGATCTGTTATTTCCCTGACCTCAACAAGGATTAAGTCCCTTATACAAAAATCCCACATGAGTAAAGCGGAGATTGTGATTTTCCGTACTGAGAAGATTCTACTAAACCAGACAGCATTTCAGAATCCCACAGACTGAGCAGGAAGACAAGGCTTTTTGTTATCAGGTTTGGAACCACAGCAGGAAGTACCTGATCAAAGCTCTTGCTTCTTGTGTGCACTGTACAAGCAAGGTCTTCAGTGCTGCTAGGAAAACAGAAGCATCTGCACAGAATGACCAACCACACACATGTCATATTTGTAACAGCTCGTCACTCCAGAGACTAAAATTCCCTTTGGGTTTTTCCTCTCATTTAATGCCATTGGAAGCCACAGCTGCTTCTCAAAACTGGAACTTTCATTTTAAAATGTAAGCCACTGCTGTTTAAACAGCTCTGAGTTACTATGTTCTGCAGGGCCTGACACTGGAAGCCCATCTGTGTGTCAGCTGGCTTAAAGGCTTCAGCCTTTTATGGGATGAAGAGATCAGTATTTTCTTCTTTGAAAACCAGTAATACATGTACTCCGTAGCTATGGATCATGTTTTTATTACAGCAAGTCATGCATTCACACTGCCTACACCCTGTGGCTGAGGCAGAACCCTTGGACACCACCTCTGTCACATCACATTTAAATAACTCATCCAAGAACAATCTTAGTTGCTCTAACCAGACAAATAAAGGACTTTTTAAGCTATTTACCACTAAGTGATGCCATATACGTAACATGTAGGCAGCTCTGCAGGGCTGATGAGTCACTGGCTTAGGGGAGAAAAGAGATCTGTTCTTTCTCCCAGTGGGAGGAAGAGAAATCATGACTTGTTCAACCAATGTCTGACAAGGGGGTTGGTAAATTAACTTTAGAACAGACTCTCCCAGAAACACTTAGGAGCTGACCCAGTGACTGCAAAGCATTACAGACCTTGCAGGGAACATTAGCTTTACCAGCAGAGCTACAACACTAACCCTAGGGGAACATCCACAATGGATTCCCCAAGCTACCCAGGGGAAAGACTGGTGGTAATAAAATTACACAGGGAACATATAATTTTGGCTAAGGAAATTCTCCATATGATGAGGTCAGAGGCAGTCTCTTCCCTCAGGGGGATAGGCAGAAAAAAGAACTACTTCATTAGGTGATTTCTCTACTGAGGTTACAAATCCCCTCACTGAATGGAGCTCTGCAGATTCCTGTAATCCAATCCACCACCTCAGGCCACCATAACTGCCATTGCGTTGTGTAATTAGAAGGAATGAAGGCAAACGTTGTTGCAGGGGATGGGCACGCTTGCCACCTTGGCTCTTCCCAGTGCACTGCATTGCACTGGTATTCACTTTTGTGTGTGCAAATGTACAAGGGATTTATTCCATAGGAATGCCCTTTGAGGTATCAAAATATCCCAATTTACCTCTTGCACTGTGAATTAAAGCCACTGCAAGCAGCAGTGGCAGCACACAGTGTCTGGTTTGTGGTATCACTTTGGTCCTAAGCACAATGTAGTGCTGTGAAACGGCGTAATAAAACCCATCAGTTGCAAGTGGCTTATGGAGTAGTTGGTGATAGGAGCTTTGTTGGGGGTCGAGCATGGGCGCTTTAACAGGCCTACAGCAAGCTGTGAGAAAGTGAACCTCTGACCCATGCTAAAAGAAGAAGCGTCAGGTCAGCAAAACAGGAACGCAATAACAAGATGCCAGAAGCATGATGTAACGCTAAGCTGAAGCGAAGGTGTGAAACCATCAGGAGAGGCAAAGTGGAGCGTGTACCTCTCGTGGGCAAAGTGAAGCAGCCAATCAAGTAATGCGTGATTGCGTGTAAGACAGTATATTAAGAGCAGCCTTGTAATCAATAAACGTAGCATTTTGTGAACCTACATCGTATCGGTGTTTTCTCCCCTCCACCTGGCCGCGGCATTCTGGTGACCCCGACGTGATACCAGGAGAGAGAGAGACCGCGGACGAGAGAAGGTGGAGATCCCGGCTGCCCGAGAGAGTCAGAAAAGAGCTCAAATTACGTGGCCACGGCTGACCGGTGAGTCAGGCAGACTGCGGTCTGGTTCGGGATGGGTTTCGCTGTATCAGCGATAGAAAAGGCTACGATAGAAGGATTGCTATGCGTAGCGAGAAAACAGGGTAATCAATACCCCGACGGGAACCTGTGGACTTTTGTATTTTGGTGCCGACGAAGGGGTTGTTAGAAATACGGGACAGTTATTCTCCAAAGATCAATGGCGTAAGATAGGGGAAGAACTGTGGGAGTCGGTGAAGCTTTTAATCTCGAGACTTGGGAGAAAATTACTAAGGAAGAAGCGCCCTGATTTATGGATGTTTTCAGTCCTTCTTAAGGTGAAGGAGCAACCGTTAAAGAGACAGACCTAAAGTTAATGTTGAAATGGTCGAAGACACATTACCCAGAGATTTATGAGTCTACCGGATTTTGAGATATCCTTGTGGAATGGGGCAAGAGTTAAGCTGTGGAATGCAGCCACGAAAGGCAATGAAGCTGTGAAGGAGTTAAGCTGTGGAATGCAGCCACGAAAGGCAATGAAGCTGTGAAAGGAGTTAAGCTGTGGAATGCAGCCACGAAAGGCAATGATGCTGTGAAAAGTTTGTTAGTCATTTGGAGAACTGTTTTAGAGATGTTAAAGTCAAAAAATTAGATCATGGAGACCATTGTGCCCCCCCTCCCCCCCAAACCTCCGCTGGTTGCTGCCCTGGCTGTGAAGACTGAAGATGAGGATGAAGATGATCCTTTCGACTCAGGCCTATTGACCCCGAGAAGGAGCCTGTGCACGTTCATCATTTTGCTGTTGCTGATCCTGAGATCCTGACGCCTGATAATGCCGATGCTGAACCTGGATGGTGCTTTTGACCTGGAGCCTATTCATCCGAAAAGAAGCCTGATTTATATCCCCCATATCCTCATGATAAATGGTAGCTGTAAAGGAGAAGTGAGATGGGTGGGGAATGTGGATGTATTGCACGTTTCCCGTGGTGTGTGTGCTTCCCACCTGAGATGGGAAGGTCTCCTTGTATGCTCTTATCAGGGGTAATCGGGCAGAATGTGTCAGACCTGGAGTTGGGACCCCATATACACTCTCTTGATACGGTCTCTCTGTGATACTCATGTACTTGAAGTTGGTAAACATAAGTATGTCCATGTTTCTATCTACCCTTGGAGACCTTTATAGATATTGCTGGCAACTTCTTCCAACATAGGCTGGCCACCTGTGTTGGAATGAGTGTTCATTTTGGTCAGTAAAAAAGCCCAAGCCTCATGCGATGTGAGGGAGGCAGAGCCTCTGCGGGGACGCCTGCTAAGGTTGAGCCTGCCACCTCGCACTGCAATGATGCTTTCTCGGAGCTGGTTTCCTGATAGTCTTTACAGGGTCCTTGTGCCACGTCACTGTATGTGGGACTGTGCAGTGGGAACAATGATTGTCTGGATTTTGTGTTTCAAATACTGTAGTTGTGTGCAGTGTGCTTGTGGGATCCCACATATGTGCATATATGTGTGTGGTCTGTGTCTGTGTGTGTGTGATGAGGGCAGACCAGTGTTCTGTATATTTTTTGTTGTCAGGTTCATGTAAAAGTTTTAACAGGTAGCAGTTTAACCTTTCGGGCGAGGAAAAGGTTAATGCAAAAGTGCAGTTGCCGATAGGCCGGTGATTTTAGCTGTGCAAAGCAGGGTGAGCGACTTTAAAAAAAAAACAAAAAAAAAAAAAACAAAAAAAACCCCAAAAACAGAAAACAAAACAAAAAAAAGATGGAAAAAAAAGAAAAAAAAATAGAAAAAAAAGAAAAAAATAGAAAAAAAATTTAAAAAAATAGAAAAAAAATAGAAAAAAAATAAATAGAAAAAAAGGGTAATGATAACACATTCTAGCTGTTATTAATGACTGTAGTTTTGATGTATATTGCTTAAAGCTTGTTTTCCAGACAATATGCATGTGTAATCAAAAAAAAAAAAAAAAATCACTTGAGGGGCAACTGAAAATTAACACCTTGAATATGCATGCTTGTAAAGTAGCTATTATTAGAGGTTGTGATTTTGCATATAAAACCACCTGTATTTACTAGCCAGTTGCTAATAAGAAACTATACCTTGTATTGTATGGAATTGTCACTTGTGAAAGAGATGTTAGAGCATGTAGATTTGCAGTAGCTGCTAGAAAATGCTAAGGTAAAAGCTAGAAAGATTCTAAGATTATGATAGTGTTATAAAGCAGATAATGGAACAAATTAAGAGGGTGGGAGAACTCCACTGGTAAGAATTTCTTTGGTTAGTCACTCGCTGCCATCAGCATCTTCAACATGCTGATGCGCTCTGTGATAGTTACTCTGCTAATGTAAATCTGTGTGTGCTTTGCTGTAGTAGTGACTTGTTACTGGGTAAAGCAGGTGAAACTCTGCATTGACAACAAGGTGCAAGGACTGAGATTGACCAAATGCCTGCTGCCACAGTTAAGGGCAAGACTGGGTTGGCCTCTGTGTCTGCAACCAAGAAGAACCTTTAGCTCTGCTGCTGGCTGCAACCAGCAGGTGTAGAGCAGTGGAGACACATGCCATGCCAGACCTCGATGTGAGGGATGGCCTCCACTGTTATCAGAGAGCCATCCAGGAGAAAAGGGTAGGCCCAGCTGTGTACAACTATCAACAGGACATACTGACTGCCAGCGAAAAGTATAAAGCCACAGAACAACATAAAGAAACAGCAGTGGTAGAAATCTTTGTAAAATCTTTGTAATATCTGTTCTATTATGTGTGACCATGGGTAATGGACAATTATACTGAGCACATCTGTTAAATCCCAATTATTCCATCCTGTTACATGGTGTGTAGGATTTCACTGGTATGCCACATGTTATAAAGGTTCAAGTGACTTCAAATCAGACCAGTCTTACTGAAATAATGCTACCTAGAGTAGTGGGTTGTAATGTTACACAAGTCCAGCAGTGATAGTAGCAGACATACGAAATTGTAAAAAAACTTTTAGTAAAACTAAAAAGGGGGGAGATGTGGAGACAGTGTTCTCACAGGAGAATGGATATTTGGTACATGAGGTCTGAATAACTCTGAGGGATACAGCAAGGCCGTGAGAGGCCCGAGGAAGCCTAAGCAAGCAAGATAAGAAGAAGCTGTAATTCACTGAGTTATGAGAACTGGGACTGTTGGCAAGTGTTCGAGGTCAAGTTCTCACACCTGTGCTTAACCAATTATATGTTAGTCACTAAGGGTCTTCAAGACAAGTATCCAATCATGATATGCCAAATTGCTGTAGGTGTGTGTAAGCAATAGTATATAAGGAGTTAAAGCTTTGCAATTAATGGCTTTTTGTCTGCTCAGAAAAAAAAAAAAAAAAAAAAAAAAAAGGGGGAGTGTAACTCCTTGACTGTTAACACTGTACAGTTTACTTTCTGCAGCTGCTTCACATCCCCTTTGCATTAGAATGCTTCTGGGCATGTGTTGTATGACTCTTTCTGATCATTCTGAATCTATTCACAAGAAATTGTTTGAACTTAAAGAAAATACTGTAGAAACAAATCCTATAGACTCTTGGTTAAAATCGTTAGGAATAAGTAGTTGGTTAAGGAGTTTAATCATGATGTTTAGCGGACCAATAATGATTATGTTGTTAATTTTGTTTTTTGGACCTTGCTTGTTACAATGTATTATGCAACGCATGCAGCAGATGACTAACGCTTATTTGAAAAAAAGAGGGGGAGATGTTGGGGGTCGAGCATGGTGCGCTTTAACAGGCCCTACAGCAAGCTGTGAGAAAGTGAACCTCTGACCCCAGGCTAAAAGAAGAAGCGTCAAGGTCAGCAAAACAGGAACGCAATAACAAGATGCCAGAAGCATGATGTAACGCTAAGCTGAAGCGAAGGTGTGAAACCAATCAGGAGAGGCAAAGTGGAGCGTGTACCTCTCTGTGGGCAAAGTGAAGCAGCCCAATCAAGTAATGCGGTGATTGCGTGTAAGACAGTATATTAAGAGCAGCCTTGTAATCAATAAACGGAGCATTTTGTGAACCTACATCGTATCGGTGTTTTCTCCCCTCCACCTGGCCGCGGCAAGCTTTACTCCTGAGTTAATTTCCACAGAACTCTGCATAGCTCTTGAATGTAAGCTTCTAAACTTACATCTTAATGGGTATTAACCCAAAGTGCACTTATCTCACATTTGAAGGCCTCCAAATTAATAACAGTGATAAATTTCCTTTGCTAAGAGTTCATTCAACCTGCCTGTGCAGTGTTTTTTCCTTCTGCTTAAGGCACATGGTCCCTTGTCAGTCTGTCATTCCCATGAGCAGAACTTCCTTGCCCTTTTTTTTTATTACCCACCTAACTTGATTTGCTTCACTGCACATTTCAAGAACATTTTCCTTCTGTCCCCTGTGTTGCTTTTAATCCAAGGAGAAAAATTACCACAGACAGGAAAACTCTATGGTGCATCTTCCTACAGCTGTTACATAGAAGGCACTCATAGCACAGTGATGCAGGCAATTAAAAAATAAGGCAGGAAAAAACAACCCACATTCGTAATTTTGCATAAAGGTAAGAAATCTGCATATTAAAATAACACCTTCTCTTGAACAAATCTACTGAATCTTATTCAAAAGATTTATTCAACAAAGTTATATTTTAAGTCAGAGCTGCTAAAAAACCTAGCAGCAACAAAGAACTTTGGTGCCATTTGCTTTTCTCAGTGTTGCAGAACTCTCGACAACTCAAGCTGTGACAAGACACCTATGTCACTGTAACCAAATGTCTGAACAATTTCAGAAACACTGCTATAGTGACAATGTACCAGACAAAGCCACACTTTGTTCATCATCATGACCCATCCCTGGCAGTGTTCAAGGCCAGGTGAGATGGAGCTTCGAGCAACCTGGTCTAGTGGAAGGTGCCCCTGCGTGTGGCAGGGGGTTGTGACTGGATGGGCTTTAAGGTCCCGTTAACCCAAACCCTTCTGTGATGCTATGATTCTGTGTACATGCATTTCAATGCAAACAAGACTAAAAGATAAACAGAAAGACAATGAAGCCTGTCTTAACTAACAAATTAATTTGCCCTGAAAATGTTATCCAATGAAGTATTAATGTTACTTCCCACTAGAGGTCACTGCTATGCTGCACCGAGCCCCTCGATGAACAGCCAGAGAAGCAAGGTTCCCTTTGGCACCTTTGTATTTACCTGTCGGGTACCTATTAAATAATAACCTTTAAATAAATGGCAAATTCCACATTCTCCAGTTAATCAGGCACGTTGCATTATTAAACACTCAACACATGAGGAGTGGAGCAGACTCCCAGCAAGAGCAAGCTCACAGGCTAGCTCAGAGGAGGATAATGTCTGAAAGGGAGTGTATTTCTGTTATGTTGCCTCTGCAAAAGGGTGAAAGCTTTGGAGAGCAGGATAATTTTATCAGCAGTCAGAGCCCAGCTGTACTTTCAAACCCTTTCTTCCCCAGGAGAAGCAGTGAGACAAGTGTTCTCTCTTCCCTTGGTTTTTGTGGCCAAGGAACAATTAAAAGAAGGTGTCACAGGAGAAACATCACACATCTTAAAGGAGTAGGTGGTAACAGAGGGGTGAAGTAAGGTAGAGTCATGCACGTACGGGTCAGAGCAGTAGTGGTATGGAAAAATACAGGATGCTGTGTGAGGGGGCACTGAACCTCAGGGACATGCATATTTACATCAGTAACATAAGATCATACTCACCTGAGGCGTGGAGAGGGGTCCTTTTGGTGACATTGTCTTTTACGATGACAGAAGGCACCCTGGCTGATGAGAGCTTCCACACACTCTGCATGTCCCCTAAAGGCAGCCAGGTCCAAAGCGGTGCGTCCCTTCTCGTCCTTGATATCCAGATCTACTAGAGACTGGAGAAGTACCTCCAAAGCTTGATGATGACCATTATAAGCCTAGAAATATGAAATGTTTCACATAAAGAACACAACATCTTGTATTTCAAGGACTTTCATGTAAAATGAGAATAAAATCCGTCATTGTCACAGGCTCCTGAACACAGCATCTCAATTCCTTACGACTCTCTCTTTTACAGCCAAGAAACTAAGCAATTCCTTATGTTTAGGGAGAGAAATGGCTCTAACCTTCTAATACAACCCAACATGAGGAATTTCAGGCAATAATTTGCCAGCGGGGGACAGGTGAATCAACAGTTCATTTTCCACATTCTACAGTGTCTTTCAGGCAAATGCTTGCTTTAAAAGTCAGATTCACTAGAGTGATGCTGGGCAAGAGGTTGCATGGATCATCACCTAACTGTGTGCTAACTTCAACATAGCATAGCTGCTGGTCTCCAACTGAACAAAAGCAATTCCCAATCCAGATTTTTGGGCAAACACAAACTTGACCTGCTGTTTATAGCTGATGCTTCATGGACTACTTCTGTCAGTAGGATCATTTGGTAGAACAGCTACAGTGGACAAGCAGATGCACTTCCAGACCTACAGCCTCATTTGGGCCAACAGCATGAACACACGTGACATCGTAGAAACTCAGTGGATAGCCCCAGAAACTAGAAATGCTTCACTCAGCTTTGTAGGGGACTGCCCTCCCCTTCATTACTGAGAGACTCAGAGAAAACTTCCTCTTTCATTTATACATGAATGCATCATTAGTATTACCAGAGTTATATAAAGAAATATTATATAAATTCTATAAGGATTATATAAATTATATAAATAAAGAAATTAATGAAACAGAAGAGAAACGCAACCATGGAGAACCACAGAGACACTGAATTTCAAGGGTAAGTAGTGGTGGCATTTGCTGGTGTGATTTAGCTTGCTGCTATTGACCATTGCCAGAAGTTCAAAAGAACAGGACAGCGCAGGGAGGCAAACAGTTGTTTCCCTATCAGACCAAGACAGCTGCTTAAGGAAAGCAAAGGCAAAAGCAGGAGAAAAGCCAAAGGAGACCAGGGCACAGGAAACCCATGTCTCTGTAAATACTCTGACACAGTTGTCAGCTCTTCTTCAGTACAATTGTCCTCAGTAAACAACCTGCAACAACCTGGTCTTTGACACAATGTGAGGTATCTATCTCGAAGGTGCCATGTAGACTGTACAGCCCTTCCTCCCCTTGAAAGGACAATAAATGGACTTTTTCTTCCTGCTTGTTTGCCTTGTGCAGTCATTTGCTCAGCCATCACCATGATCACGCACCGTCACCTGTTGCACACTCCCAGGGCACTGCTGGGGGTTTAAGCATGCTTCCCCCTGTACCTGGCTGTGTACCAGGCAGTGTTTTGTACTCTGCAACATCGCCAGGAACATCAGACCCATGAGCAGAACCACAGGCTCAGGCCCCAACATTATAAACTAGTTACAAATAAAAGTTTGTACCTCCCATTCAATTTCACTTCAGTGTCTGTGTCTTCTTTTTACCCAGGTATTGCAATCAGTAAGAACCAAACCAAAAGCTTCAACTGCCGAAAACATAATTAACGATTCCAGCCCACAACCTGTGTTGTACATCTAAACCTACAACCTTTCCAGGCTTCAAAGCAAGTCTGTGATTAAACTTGCTTCAAAGACAGAGATTAAGGAATTCTTTTTAGCAGATACTGATCAAAAACTTTACCCAAGTCCCATACTTACAGCTAAATGCAAAGGACTTTTTGTAGCTGCAGAATCGGATTCCTCAAACATGTTGGTTTCTCTCCAGAAGCTGGGGGGAAAAAGAAGAATGACAGTCTTAAAACATCTTCACACGCGGCAGGATGAGTCCCTTTTGGCTATAAACCAGCAGACAAAGGTACCATTTTTGTCTGCAGATGTCTGCACTGAGTACTGACGGACTGTGAGGAATAAATACTTCACTACCTTTGCTGTGAGGTGTTTTTCAAGTTGTTCCCCACAGAGTAAAGTATAAAACTGGTCATTTACATCCTTACCCATATTCATTAGTCTTCCTGAAATCACTGAGCCTGCTGGGGGGAGAAAGGAACCCTCAGAAGGCCTGATGAGTAGAGGAGGATCCTCAGTAAGCTTACATTGGGAACACGCAGTTTCATGGTTACACAGGTAGTGCAGATGCAAGCCATGTTTGAGACAGTGTTTAGGATAATTCGATGCACAATTAGCATTAGGGAATAATTACAACTGTGCTGTGAGTCATTCACAGTCATGTGAACTCTTACAAGTATCTATAACATGCATCGCACTTTCATGTGTTCCTCTTAATTTTCAGGGGTCCCAAAGTATTTTAAGGCTTAAAAATCAGGTTAAGCCTTGAATTTCTGTCCTGTAAGAAGGAGGAACTATGGATCAGTACCACTGCACAACAGCACATGAACCCTGACAACTTACCCAATTGAGCTGCAAAGGAAATCACGCACAGTAGTGGCAATTCAACATTTGCTGAGCAGCACTGCTCAGGTGCATGGCCTTTTACTTACTAACTACTCAGAGAGTTTGTCTCCAAACACCTTTGTGACTGGAAATGAGCATTTCACAGAAAACTAGGAATAGGAGACTGCAAAAAGGAAAGCAAAGCTTGACAGGTAACTACAACTGCATTGCCATGTTTCGAAGGTTGCAAGTCAATTTTTCACACAAGCTTTGATTTTTTGGTTTGGATTTGTTTGACAGAGCAAGGAATTCATGGAAAGACTGAAGCAGAGGAAGGGAAGTTTTTGTGACAAGCTGGACACTTCTAGGGTACGACAACATGGAAGACTCTCCAAAGAGACCAGTGAAAGTCTATGGTAGGTTTCCCTATGCTGCAAGATGATGGCATATCCTAATCTCTGATGTATGCCTGAACTTTTGGTGTAACAAATTAAGTCTTTTAATAGACCTGTATCATGGATTAATTTATTAAGAAATCAAACTGGAATACAAGCTACCATTAATACTGCATAAAGTGTAAGAAATAAGGACTCTAATGCAAATCCTATGGAAAAACTTGAAAACAAAGCAGTAAATTTCACTTGTTTGTGTATTTTGTGCCTTGTAAAATGTCAGGACTGGGAAAGAAATGCGTGCTGATGCAAATAGCACTCATAAGCAAGTGGGTGTGTGCATTAAAAGGTAATATGAATTTTAACACTCCTGCAGGCTAAAGGGGAAAAAAAGCCACAAATACAACACCAAGAAACCAAGACCCACACTGTTTTTTCCAGTAGGTTTGGGGCAGAGTTAGGAAACACATTTGGTCTTACCATGTGGAGCCCACCTCCAGCTTAAAATGTTGTTCTTCTCTTATATAAGACAGCTATAAACAGGATGGAGCAGTGGCCAGCTCTGATTTTCTCTAGTCAGTAAACAAACTAGAACAAAAATCCCATCGAACAAACCCAAGCACTGAGCCTGCTCCTTTGCCTGCCTCCTAATCCTGGCCTTTCCCTCCAAGTCCATAAGGCCAGCACAGCAATCTAATTTAATCACTGTTAATTGCATTAATCATCACCTGCTGCAATTCCAGGATCAAAATCTTACCAAAGGAACACTTCCCTAAACCTGTCAGAAGGCTCCAAAAGTCTCCTGGAAACAAGGCACGTAATTATGAAAAAAACCACACAGAAAATTGACAAAATTAAGGCTCTAAAGGAAACAAATTGTGGGATTGAAGAGTCCCTCACAAAAGGCATCGCCATGGCTTAGAGTTAAAGCAGCTTAGGCTGATGCAGACAAGGCTTAATGAGCTTACTACTCATAAGGCTGAATGTCTTCCATCAGAAAATCAAGCGTAAACAAAATCCCATGGTAAAGCCAGTAGCTCTCAGATACACCAGCCATGCAGCACAGGAAGGGAAATTATAAAGGAGAGCAAGAGAAGGAAGATTAAAGACACAGTACTCATAATTTTCCGTGGATGCCTGATCACGCACTGCCTTCATAATGATTAGAACTAAGACATATGAAGCACAGACATCATGTGCAGAGACACAAAAAGTACCAGGTCCCAAGTTACAAGCAGCTCTCCAGTTTCACCAGTGTATTCTTATGATTCTAGAATGTGATTGTAGTTTCATTAAATATACTTGTTATAAGAAAACATAGGACAGTGTGTCCTGGGGGGGGGTGGGCCTCTAGCTCCATACTCTTCCATCTTAGAGTAAGAAGCTATCCACAGTTGCATGTGTTTTTACAAAGGTGAATTTATCGCTCACAAAACATTTGCTTCTGACAGCCATGGAAGCTTAAATCCACAGAGACCCGCAGAGCAACCCAGTGTGTTTGTGTGCTGCGATACACACCTGCCTGCTAGAAGCTGGCCAATGCATTTCAGTGAAGGACAAACAAATAAGCATGGATTCCCTAAGCAGTTTATGGTTCCTGGTGGCTGACTGAAGCATGTCCCAGCATCATCTCATTGCTAAGCTTCTGGTGCCACACATTGTGTCTGTTAGCTGATTACATTTCTGCATATGACTGCCTGCAGAGACACTGCAAGTGAAATTTGTGGGCACTCCTCACTAGGTTATAACCCTTCAAAAGGTAAGGATACTCTTCCTCTCTGCTTCTGAGAAATTCCCAGCATGCCCCCCTTCACTTCCTGTAACAGTGTATTAATGTTGCTTTGTAATTATTCTGTAAGGCTTCTTCACACTCAGAAAACAGGAGCTTGAATGCTTTGGGAGTTAGATGCAGACAAGTTAAGATAAAACAAGTCAATTACTCTTATTTTACAAAACTAATAGCACTACAAGGCTGCTATTAGAACTTCTTCTCTCCCCCAGCTCTGCATGAAAATCAATATACTTCTACAGCTCTCACAACTGTATTTTGTACAGTAAGGGTTTTTATAGGCATAAGAGGATTTACTGCTCGCTTTTATCTGCAGTTACACTAAAGGATCAATATAGCAGGATATGGTGTGTGCTTCCTCACACCTCCCCCCCATTTTTTTTTAATCATATGACAGTTAATGAGTCAGGATACTTCAAACCACAGACACTAACACTGGGTGCTATCTGAAATCAGCAGGGAGAACACCACATGTGATTCTGTACAAGCCCTCATGCAGCCACACTGTGAGACACAGCCTCTCTACTCTGCTGTCGTTGAGACCCCACTTTGGAGTAATTGTGTGCAGCTTCTGGTGTCCTCAACATAAAAAGGACATGGAAACTGTTAGAACAAGTCCAGAGGAGGCCACAAGGATGATCAGGGGACTGGAGCACCTCCTGTATGAAGGACAGGCTGAGAAAGTTGGGGCTGTTCAGCCTGGAGAAGAGAAGGCTGCGTGGAGACCTCATAGCAGCCTTCCAGTATCTGAAGGGGGCACTACAGGGATGCTGGGGAGGGGACTATTCCATTAGGGACTGTAGTGTTAGGACAAGGCGGTAACGGGTTGAAACTTAAACAGGGGAGGTTTAGATTGGATATAAGGAAGAAATTCTTTACTGTGAGGGTTGGTGAGGTTACTGGAATGGGTTGCCCAGGGAGGTTGTGAATGCTCCATCCCTGGCAGTGTTCAAGACCAGGTTGGATGAAGCCTTGGGTGATATGGTCTAGTGTGAGGTGTCCTGCCCATGGCAGGGGGCTTGAACTAGATGATCTTAAGGTCCTTTCCAACCCTAACATATTCTATGGTTCTAAGTGCATTGCTGGTAGTTATGTCAAAGGTTTCCTCTAACTACCACTGAAGCAAAAGTGAGTGTTTTACCATGTTAGTAAGGCAATCATTTCTACATTCCATACTCTGCACTGTTAATGAAACTCTCTGGTGCTATTAACACTAATTGTAAAATGGCAAACCATTAGATTAATGTGTTATAACCTGTAAGTGGCCTTTACTCTGACAGGTCATGAAGAAAATAGCCTCCAGAGATTTTCACACATGCAAAGAGCTGATCAAAAGGCAATTAGGACAAAAGAAGTAGTTGGGCATTGCCCATCTTGCCATAATTGCCACAGCAATGTAGCTTATCACCAGGTCATTCAGAAGTGGGGATTTGTAACGATTTTTTAATGTCCCTTTCAGAACGGAACACAAATACATCAGGCAGGGTGTCACTTTGAGTCTCATCTTCCTTAACAAATTGCCACAGATCATTGTCCTCTACTGGGGGAAAACATACCAGCAGCAGCTTCTTTTAAATTAAGGCTTTTCCAGCAAGTAGCAAGCACAAGACTGAAGATTCTCATCAGTTGTTCCAGGTGAGACAGAAAACGGTAACAGAATTAACCTCTGTAGTACTTTATACCAGAAAAGCACAGTTTTAGATCTCAAAATTAGTCTTGACTGAATAATCCAAAGGTGAAGTGGTACAAACATATCCTCGTGGGGACAAGGAAGCCTATAAGCTTTCTCCCATATTTTGTACATAGAAACGATCACACTACTTTAATTTGATGAGGTTAACACCAGTACACATCCTTCACCCAGTGTCTGATAAGTTTTCCTAAAAATCAGGCTTTAAAATCAGATTAATCAGTGTTCACATCAATTTCACTCGTGTGTGTAGATTATGGGTGAAGTTAACATAATGTAAGCAAGAGAAGTTTCACAAGAGTTTGGGTAGACTGCCATCTGACGAAATCTGTTAGTTGTTCCCATGCAACTCTTTCCGGACAAAGTTTAAATACCCCAATACCCTACCAGAACAGTCACCACCATTGCAAACAGGACACTTACCTGACAGTAAGAGAACACTGTTTGAGTCTTTAAATATATCTTAAACCCTCAAAATTCAAGCAGACCTCCAGGCCACTGGCTGTTCTCACGCAGGACACTAATCTTCTGCTGGAGCTCTTCCAATTCATACAAATCATTTCATATTAAACCATATGAGTGCCATACTCAGTGGGTTATAGAGGAGATTCTCACCCAGTGAGTATTTACACAAAGCACCGACAGCTCCAAATGAGAGCAAGAGATCCTACCCAGTAGCAGCCCCGCATAATGTGATGGTCACTTCCTGGGATGTACAAGCCCAATTTCTTCGTCAGTCAGAGCAGAGATTTGAACCTGTAACTTTTTACACTCAAATCATGTGTCTTTCTGGCCAGAAAGTCTACCTCTGAGGTTCTGCAAAGCCTTATACGTTGGTTTAAGGACCCTCCAATTGAAGCTTTTGTAACTTCTCATACAGTGTGTAAAAGATACAGGAAGGCTTTTGAGAAATTACTACCCTTAAGGAAATTTCCTCTTCAGCTAGAAAATTTGGGCACTGGTGAAACACAGTGACAGCCACTGCTCAAAATGTGCCACTCGATGGTATTTCTGCTACTCCTCCTCTCATTTGTGCCTCTACACACAAGGCTTTTTAAATTTAGACCCACTTGAAGATGTGTAATTTACATCT
Organism: Melopsittacus undulatus; assembly: GCF_012275295.1. Classification (NCBI taxonomy): domain Eukaryota; kingdom Metazoa; phylum Chordata; class Aves; order Psittaciformes; family Psittaculidae; genus Melopsittacus; species Melopsittacus undulatus. The sequence goes on along the minus strand of NW_022994267.1, from coordinate 47,463 downwards.
CTTCTCTGAGCCACTTTGAAACTGGCCACAAACTTCCAGAAAACACACAAGTGTTGGTTCCATTTCACATTGCCAAATGCAGTTACTTTAACATCCAGACAAGTGTCATGCCCACTCAGGTACGTGCACTTGACTCACACTCCTAACACTGACTGAGGAAAAGCAACAGACTTTCTAGCAAAGCTTAAGCCTGTAAGCAACAGCAAGAAGGAATTCTAACGGAAGTAGGAGCAGCACACATGCAGTTGCTTGAAGTACATGGCATGCTAGTTAAGAGTTGTGATTCTTCTTCCTCAGGCTTTATCAGAGTGAATGCAAGACTGTGAAATACTAAGAAGTTCAAAGAAAATGAAAATACACAACATGCGATCATTTTTTATTTACTCACTATATCCAATGGAGTTTTGCTTCCAATCTAGTTAAAAATGTCAATTAGAACAATTAAGACAGAAGTATTTAAGTATAATGGTAATCTGCAAGGTGTTTCTAGGTTTGTTTCTTTTTGCATTGCTTTGTTTTTCCAGTACAATAAACTGCATTACAAGCACTGCATGAACAGAACCCTAAACCAAGACCTGATCCAGTGTATCACTCATCTCTACCTATCACTAGAATACTCCCTGAAGCAATGAGACTACTGCCTACTGCAGACAGCTCTGAACAGATACCAGCCGTGTTACTTTGGAAGGGAGAAGGGAAAGAGGAAAACAGTAAGAATGCTTGAGATGAATCTACTCAATGGATGAAATACAGACCACAAAATACACACACTGGGGGAGACCTTGCCTGATGAAGTTAGGTTGCTTTGTAACCCCCAGATACCAACAAACCAATGACAGTTTCCTTTTTGAAAGTCTGCTCATGCAAGCAAACATCTTGCCTTGTATAAAATATGCTTGATTACACCTCTAAAATCCCAGTGCCCACAGCTCTTTTAGCTATACAGTCTAATGCAATGCCATATGCCACCATCAAATGCCCTTTTCATTTGATTCAGTAGATCTGAGAGTCAGATAATCTTCACACGTTTACATTTAAACACCACACACACAGATACACAGACAAGTATTTAAGGCAACAGCAGAAATCCATGATTTCTTCCAAACTGAAGGAAAAATGTCTCCTGCAGTTCTGCAACGGCCCTGTTATTCTCTGTCAGAAGACAGCAGACAGAAGTGCCTTGCTTTCCACCCCAGGAAAATAAATAATAAACTAAAAAATAAAGACCAAATCTGTCAGAGGGACAAACTAAAGCTCCAAGATGCCAGGCAACACTCCTGCCCTACAAGCCAAAGTGCCAACAGGGTGCCAGAGCAAATGGTAAGTTCCTGCACTCATTCACTTCACAAAGCAGCATTAGATTGTCTAGAAAATGTTCTTAGGTTCAATATTACCTGGTTTCCAAAACATAAAATCTAAGCCAAACTGCACTGCTATAAGCTAACATATATCACCATACCTCGCATACCAGGCTCCTACTGGTTGTTTAACTAGTGGGTATATTTGGCACTAATGCTGACATTGAAACTCAAGTAATTAAATGAGCCTACCGTGATTCAGGGGGTTCTAGGACTAAAAGACAAATTAGGTTTATTATTTTCAAGCATTAAGTTCCTAAGCTCTTTTCCTTTTTAGAACCACTCGAGTTAATGACCTTGCACTTCTCCACTAACAAAGGAGCTTCCACGCGGGAAAAGCTCTTATAGGTACAAAGTCATTCACTGCATGAAACACTATCACCACTGGTTTTAGAATAAAACCTCCCTTTGAGATATTGGTCATGGGGATGGACAGGCCTTTATGGAGGAAAAACACAGAATGTATCCTCAGAATTAAGAGATTTGCATCAGGAAGGAGGTCTAGGGACTGTCACTTGGACAGGCATCTGAGCCAGATCCCTACGTGGCTGAAGACTTTTTAACACCTGCCCCAGCCACACTGGTGATCCACTCCTCACTAATAACCACTGTCCTGCTCACAGATGGATGAACGAACAAACTCTTGCTGGTAAGAGACACATATAATTAGTAGCAGCCACATGAGATTTATGGCTTCTGTGATTTCAGTTCCTCCCCAGGTTAAGGAACCAAGTGCTCTGAAGGCAGTTTAACTATTTTCCCGTGGCAGCAGCCAGTCTAATAAAAGGTGTTTTCCTTCTCTTCAAACCCAGCCTCCATGGCACAGCCAAAGCAGCCTTCTGCTAGCAAGAAATCTCCCTCTGCCCCTTCTGCCTGTCACATACAGCTGTGAAGATCACTGTGCTTCAGGCAAGCAGACTGAAATCTGCCTTTCCTTTTGGGACATGGTTGCCAGTGAAACCATGCTCTCCTCCCAACTTCTAATGAATTAGCCCCTGTGCTGATCTGATTTCTATTAGCCAAAAGGTGAATTTTCATTTGCTGTTTAAATAAAGAGCAGAGTAAAAGAAAAAGAGAAGAGATTTCACTCCAGCAGGCAGGCATTTCATTCTGTTTGCCCTAACACTGCACAGAAACCTATTTTTGCCAGCACAAAGTGCTTGACTGGCTCTCCAGACAGAACTTTAGTGTGAAATCACAATTTGAGTTTCTCTCTGTTTGCACCAATAAGGATTTTGTGATAAGAGATGCACTTCAATGAAAAAAACACCATAATTTTATTGCTTCCAAGGTAGCTTGGTGATGGGATCAGCTCTAAAACACCAGCTAGCGATCACGACCGATATCCCTGACTACCCACCACTGAAGAAGTCAGTGCTATGCTAACCAAACGTGAGGTTATATTTAGAGGCAGGGAAGCAGATGGGAGTTTCAGCTGCTTGCGAGCACACGTGCTCACCATTGAGCCTTCATGAATGGCTCCTTACAGATGGAGAAAGAATTCCAGGATCTGCTTCCATTCTTTTTAGCAACATCACGTCATTCACTGCAGCGCAACAACCCACTAACATCCCAGACAACCTAAAGGTCCTCCAGGAAAAAGGAATCTGTCATCGAGCTCCTAATTTCTCCTAATACCTCTCCTCTTCCCAAGAACTTACAGCTAAATTCCAGCCAAAGTATTGGGCTCACAGTAAACACATTGGTCAAAAAATGAAAATATATATTATCTGGTAGATAAACCAACCTTTCCTAAACGATCCGCAAACACACAAGGTATCTCATCATGCTGAGAAGCTGTGGTGCTTAAAGCACAGATCAAATCCCTCAGCAAAGGAAAGTCCACTGGATCCTGCATCTTTCTTCTGCAGACTTTCTTAAGTGAACATTTATTTAGAAGTAAGCTATTTTAAATACCTCTTATAAAAAAAGCAGGGAAAAGAGAGGAAGCAAAGTTAATGTTATAAGGTCTTTGATAAACTTGACATATTCTGGAACACTGAAATAATTCCCTGACATTTTGCCTAAGTACAGTGTTGTGCATGTAGAGAAATACTAGTAACCATTATTCACAAAATCCAACTTACTGTTGCACCCACTTTGCCTGAGCTTTGATCAGAATTAAAATTTGGTATCTTATGTGACCTCTTTCCTCTAAAAGCTTTATGCCCATAAAGAACTGTCTTGTTCTAGGGAAGATAATTCCTAGATATTTTCCTCTATGAGCTATCAATAATATCTATTCAAGGGATAAATCAGTAAGATAACAGTGATTTTGGCACTGAAAAAATAATGCTTTTATTTCAGTAATCCTGCCTGAAAATCCTCTTCAGGATGGAAGGGATTGGAAGTATTTTAGGAGTATTCTGTATGTCAGAATTCCTGTGATGTGGAATCGTGTTTCAAAGTCAGCACTTTTATGATAGATATCAATTTAAAAGTCATGCCTAGAAGCAATTAAGCCTTACTGGATTCTTCACTCAAATATGAATAACTAGAGCAGTTAAAGTACTGCTGTTAATAGCTACCAGAAATACAGATGACAAAGTCCTTGTCATAGGTGCACTACAGAGAGCACAACAAACTGTGACAAGCCACCAGTCAGCCTCACAAGTCTACCTGCATCAGAGAGTTACTGCAGCTTTTAGACAGAGGCTTCAAAGAGCCGTGAATCCATCAAAACCAATTTGACTGCATTACAGGATTGTGATGTCTATCAATGGCAATGGTTTATCAGATGAAGGCAAATCAACAATTAGCTTAAACACCTGGGAGTCTCATGTTGGAATAGGTGATAAACTTAGGTTAGAGGATTATTTCCATTTCACACCAAAAGCACAGTTACCTTTCAGCTACTGAAGGACTTTGGTCTTGACCCTTTTGCCATCCTGAATCCAAGCAATGCAAAGAGATCAGCATAAAGGTGGTGTTCTGTATTAATTAGTCATTATTAACAGATATAAAGTTATAAAACTCAGGACTTGGTAACTCACTAGAGCTAGGGAGCAACTGCTCACGCAAACAAAACAGAATCACTTTCTTCTGACAGTAGGTGTAAAGATGGTGGGTCCTTGTCCTACTGTTGATAGAGCACAAATGCTTTCTGGTATATTTAACTTTTGTATTCCAGAGATAAAATGAGATGTCTGTCAGCCCTCTAAACACCAATGGCAAAATCCCAGTCACCACAAACCTTTCAGGCAGACACCCTAGTCTGCAATAGTGTTCCTTTGCATGCAAAAGGCTAAAGTTCATAGCAGTTTTCTTCCACCGGTGTACACACGAGAGCTGTATGACTACAACTCTGGAAATTATGCTTGACCTTGGGTTTCTATACTGCAGCTGTAGTCACAAAGACAGGAGACTGACATGGTAAAACATTGGATTTCTGTGTCCAAATATAGAAACACTTGCTGCACAGCTGTCTCTAGGCCACAGTTTGCATTTCATCCTCCAGAATTAAAAGAAAACCCAACACCTCTGACAGGCACTGCATTCCCAGCTCTTCCTTTTGTCTGGCAAGCCTAAACAACACTGGCACTTGATAGGAGGTCATTGTCTGCAACTGATCTGTTGCCAGACAATGTGCACAGCAACAAGTGAAAGGAGAGGTGACCTTGCTCTGTGCCTGCTCCATGCCTCAAGGCACATGGGGACCATGATACGAAGGCTGAAAGAGAATCCCTACTAAAGATGCTTTCATGGAGGTCCCTGCTCATGCAAGTCATGTAAGAATCTGGTGGTAATGTATGGGTAAGGTTTTAGTACAGGTTGCTGTAGCCACACAAGTGTAGACTTGTACACAGCAGAGAGAGGGCTACTCTATATATATATGTACCCTTCAAGTATCAAGAACCTTCCTTTTGATCCAAATGGGCAGCAGGTTTAGCAGAGAACTCTTTCATCCCCTGGGGCAGAATCACAAGAGATCAGTTCAGGTAGAAGGCTCTGAACAAGGAAAGGCCAAATTTGCTGCCACAAGCAACAAAGGAGCAGTGATATTTTAAGTGTCCTAAATATACATGCTTGCAGGTAGGAGCCAAACAGGTTGAACATCCCACCTGACATTCTGACCCAGCGTGTAATTACAGGTTGAGGTTTCCAAGCTGCTGCGACCCTGATGTAGGCCAGCTGCAGTATTTCTCCTGCAGTGGCAGGAACGGACAGCGCTGGTACATGTGGTGTGAAAGCAGCATGTGCTGTGCAGAGCTCCTTTTCAATAATTAAGAACTTTGACTCTTCAACAAAGAAAGAACGAACCAAAGAATATAGAACAGTAACCAGCACACAGTGTTCTTACTAAAGCAGATCTATACAATACTCTAATTAGAGCTCTTCATTTTTTAAGCAATTAAAGCCCGTTTATATGTGACACAATAATTTTGGGTCACCCTATATATCAAGCAGTGCAGTTAACACTTATCTTCATGACACTTCCTTTTACAGCTCACAAACTTCTAAAATCCATGCTATACCTCTCTCAAATCCAATTTTTGGCTAAAAATATTTGGCTTCTTATGAGATGCAATTTCTAATCATTCAGGTCCAGGGTATTAAAAAACAACAACCACACTGAGTTACATTACACACAAGGTTAAGCTTGATTATGGTAACTCTATCAATGCTGCTATTCCTTCACCAGGGGCAAAAAGGCATTGCAGGTACACAGCTGACAAAAGCTATTTACTCTCAATTTGCAAGTCAGATAATGTGCCAGGTAAATAAGGCACATATGCTGCCATGCACTGGGAACTATCCCTTACTGCTAGCACATACACATATACTGGGAATGTGTTGACGACAGTTAAAAGTAATTTGAGCACACATAAATTCCACCAAAGACAACATTTAAACACCAGCTTGTTAAACAAGGACTGGATTATCAAGATGAACACATTTCTAAGATCCATTTGGTTGCATATGTTTGAGTTTGCTGCACCATATTACATGGTTTTAACAGATTTCTGAATGCCCAAAGAACTCAAATAGTAAACCGTCAGGGAAGTTCATAATACTGGCATAGGCACATGTATATCAGCAGGTAAGAGACTTCTGAAACTGCCAGAGCACTCACCAGTTCCAAACACTGCCGGTGCCCATATGCAGCAGCATAATGCACAGTGTTGTACCCCTCTTTGTCTTGGATGGATGGATTGGCATCATTCTGTAGGAGGAACTCCAGACACCTGTGGACAATTCACTAGTGTAAATGTGAGCTCACAATATATAAGAGGACTCATCCCTCACTGCAGCCAGGGGTGACCCTGAAAAGTGGCAGTTAATTCTAGCAGCACCTCAGATTGCGTTTCACCAACAGATCCTCACATTCACCATTATTTCAAACAGAAACTCCCCACTCATCTTTGAGGATGAGCTTCATAAAAAACAATTTCAACCTAAGTTTTGCAGGTATTCTAGATTACAAAAAGTATTGTCTATAACAAAGGCCAAAAGAAAACTACACAACTCTGTACCATCATGTAGAACTGCTACAACTCATGTAAAAACTTGTATCAAACCACTGGCCTCCAAACATGCCCTATGGCCAGCTGAAAAACAGACTTAACTGAGTTGATTTCCTGGCATATATGTACATAAACACATTTTCTTCTCTTGTTTGGTTTTGTGTTTTGTTTTAAATCATGTGCTTTTCAAAGGATCCCTTATGTTCCTGCCACTTTTTCTTATAATCATCATGAAACCATTTTGTTATTAGTTCTGTCTTCCATAGCTTGTAATTTGTGGTGAATGTAAGGCTGTCATATGAAAAAAGGGATTTTTAAAACAAAAACTAGATGAAAATGTCAATCTGAGTAAATGCATCGAGGAAGCCATTGGCTACTTCCTTTTGCAACATACATACTCAGTGCAAGGCATTAAAACAAGGCAGCGCATGATACTAAAGAATTATGAAATTACTGAGGCAGTGCATTTTCAGCAGCGTTTCAGCAACAAGCACAGAAACAGAAATGTTAGGCACTATGGGCACAGAGAAGAGTGTAGAGCTTTTTCCTTCAGGTTAGCCTTCACTAATGCCAAGCATTGTGTTTAGCAGAGCAATGAATGAGCAAAAGCAGAGTGTACAACTGCAGCCCAAAGCAGTGGCATTCTCCAGAAATGAGGTCTAACTGCTTTACTGGCACCAAACTTACAATGCAGCTTCTTTTTCCTTCATCTCAGTGGCTCTTTCAAGTTCTTCAGCATTTTCATGGGAGTTACCTAAAATATTCTTTCTTCTTAGCATAAAGGACAGAAAAACGCAACTTATTTCGTAAGTGTCATACCAGTGATTCTGATGCAGTCTGCCACCCATCCCCAACCTCCTCTGCAAGGAGCTCACCTCCTCCAGCCAACAACAAGAATTACATACATTAAATGAGTGCACTGCATGGGTCTGCAGCTGATGAGTTTTGCAAGTTATGGAGACAACTACAGTGTGCTAGTTTATTGACCTGCAAACCAATGCCAGGAATGAAACAAGAAAGAAATCTGGTCTCTATCAGAAACAGTTTGATCATCGCTTTCTAGAGTCCTTCTGTTTCTCCCACAGCAGTGTTGTGCATTTTGTTTCCTTTGCAGAAAGGAACTCAGGACTACCAAGCTTGCTTCTTCCTGCAGTAACCTGCTAGTTCTCTAGCATTTAGGATTTAGAGAAACTTTAACCACTGATACCAAACTGGCCTATTTCATTCTGCATTAGCTGGGTTGCTGGCTCTTCTTCACTTTCTGTGAATCATCTTGGAAACAATGTGTGCATCTTCTGGTGAGGTTCTTCAGATTCTTCAAAGAATGTCTTCTTAGCCTCTCTTCATACTCCTGCACCCTCCTGGATTACTTTTGGCACCTCTGCTTCCCAGCTGGATGGATGGCACACAGAACACTACAATTTGTGATCTCACAGTCGTAAGCTTTCTTGGCCCCTAAGGCTAATTGAGAATATGTTTACAAACTGCTGTCATCATGGACTGGTAGCTTGAAAGGCTTGTAGAAGGACAGCTTGCTAATTTCAATCCATATTACATGCAAATTCCAGACTGGCTTCTGCACAACGTAGAACCGTACATTCCTTCTTTACTATGCATTTTCCCATTAGTACTATCAAGATCTGACGTTCTTCCTGTGGGTGCTAGCAATAATGGGCTGTTCTGCAAAAGTAGGGTCTGTCTGATGTCCACTGACTCAGAGAAAACTTAATTACTAATAAAATAACTCCCCTGAATATTAACATTGTAAACTCATAAGCAGCACTCGTGCTATGCTGAAGTCCTGCCTGCAGCTGCTTTCAGTTAACTACAGATGTGTGACATCCCAGAAGATTCCCTGCACCAAGCCTTCTTGCTCACACCTGCCCACATCCAAAGTTAAATAATTATGAAGATTCTTTGGGCTGAGACTGCTTGACCTTGGGAGTTTTTTGCCATTCAGCAGGAAAAAAAGATATGCTGACCTATAAAATCATGGGCTGCAATAGCATTTCATCTGTGTAACAAGACTTCTTCCAGAGCATCTCAAACTGGAAAAACTAATGAGAAGACAGCATCACAACATCAGATTCAATTCAGGTTTGGGACTATGAGGGCAAATAAAGGCCATATAGTCCTGACAATGTTCAGGATGTGACTAAAGCAAGCTTTTGTTTTTAATTAGTTATGGAAGTAGATATATCATGAAGTTAACCAAGAGCTTGTTTAAATGCAGGAACTTCACCTACAAAGAGCCAAAAGCTGAAAACCACACACTAAATCACCACTGCCAACATCTCAAGTAACACCTCTCCTGAGCAAGACAGAATTAGAAACAGCCAGTGCTGAAAGCCTTCCTACAAGCCTACTCTGATTGCAATGACAAGCACAGACTTTTGAAGATCCTGCTGCCTTCTTTCCAGCACTGTTCAGGTTTGAGGGTGATAAGGAAGACATTCTTTATATCACAGCAAATGATGAAGAAGCCACCAAGGCTCTGGTATGGCATCCAAACCTCTACCATAAAGTTAAGCCCGAGTTTTCCTGTGAAGCCTCGGTGGCTTTCAGATGGTATTCTGCTGGGAATAAGCCAGATGTATTTTTACCAGACCTCACTACAGAAGAAACCTTAGCATCTAGAGGAATGAGAAACATGGGATAACCTACAACAAACACAGGCCACTAACTGTTTTAAGAGAGAACTAACAGGATAACTGAACTTAGAGTATGTTATAAGGACGAGATTGTCAAAATATGCAACTATCTGGGATTTAGGAATTGCAGTCTCTAACCACAGGATTTCTAAGTGTTGCAGCTGATTTCCCCCCTTCTCACAAGAAGAGCACTGCATTCTGCCAAAGGATATTCCTCAGTCCTCTCTCTTTTTAAAGTCTCTGAAAGCAACCTGTTTGGCCAGGGGGAGCATTTTTATCAGCTCTGAGAGTGGAGACAGACTCATGGGTAGTTCTACCCCATCTCTTCAAGAAAGCCTGTCAGAATGGCTAAAGGTCTTTCTGTCACTGCAGCCCACCTAGGAAAACCTCTGCTCCTGTCTCTTGCTCCATCCCTTCTGAGGGACTTGCAAAGCAGATGTAGAAAATTCTCTGAGCTTACTCGTGTGAGGAAACCACAGAGAAAAACAGAAAATGTGGTGCAAAATAGTTCATTAGGACACTGTGGCTGCAAAACTGTGGGTTACATCAAAAGTAACTGAGCTGAAATGCCACATCATCTGGGGATCTGGCATATAGTCAGAGCAACTCAGTGTGGAGCTATGCGTACATCTGAGGGAAATTCCTTTGCTAGAAGGATCATTTTTTTGGCTCAAGTGAAATAGCATCTTGAAGAGAATAGAATGACTCTAATTTAGCAGAACACTTTAAACAAGGAATACAAAGAAGTTTCCTTACTTTCGGTCTATGTCAGAAGCAGCAGCATAGTGCAAAGGGGTGCGTCCCCAGTCATCTGTTTCATTAATATTGGCTCCTGTTGTCACCAGTGTCTCAATACAGTGGAAATGACAATTTGCAGCTGCATAGTGCAAAGGTGTCCTGCAACATAAGTGACAATTTGTTACCTCGTATTCCAATATGCACCACCAAGGATAAGAAAAAATCTTAACTGCTGCAGTGCTACAGATTTGCAGCAGTCAGTATCTGTGCCTTGTGTTCCTGTGATGAAATGCAAAGTTATGGAAATTTAACAAAACACTGTGCTAATAGGAAGTTTTGGTGCTCCTATAAAGCCTAATAGGATACACATCATCAACCTGTGCCTTCCAAACAGCCTATTTCCAGTCTCTGCTGTTGCTCTGCATACATGCCACTTTCTTCCTGTTGGGAAGCCGAGCAAAGCATGGTGTCCCTCGCAGCATCTTATTTAGATGGCATAGCAACACTTCATGTGGAGAAAAAAGCCCCTCAGAGAGGCACGTCAAATCACAGCAACCCTCCCATTGTAACCCAGGTGTTGTCTTGGGCACACAAGCACAAGAATTTAGGCAATGAGAGAAGCAGTAAGGGAAAAAATAGACCTGTGATATTTTTAAACCAGAAAACTCAAGAGGGTGGGATGGCTTTTATGTATTTAATGAAGTCTGCACCTGTCTGTCTGGCATATGACTGTGGCAGCAAGAGTTCTGCAGGGAAGGCCAAACTCCTACTTTATTTTACTGTCATTATTCATTGAAGATATGATTTCCAGACTGACGCAAGTTTTTCTTCCCAGCCTTCTAGATTCTTTTCTTTTAAAATGAGCTTCATCATTTACTTACCTCCCACATTTGTCCTTCTTATTAAAATCTGCTCCACTGCTTTGCAAGAGTTTTATACATTCAACATTACTGGAAAGAGAAGGAAAGAAAACAAAACATGAACAAACCAGAAGTTTACATCTGTGCTGTCCCCTGCCTTCAAAATGAGAAAGCTCCTCCGTTTTGTATTATTTGCCATGTAAAACCAAAGTAGAGCCAAATGCAATGTGAAATTCAATCCAATAGAACATGAAGCTTTAAAAAGTTAATTCCTTTTTTTCTAGAAAACCTTTAACTTCCCGTTTGCAGAAGAAAAACAATTTGCTTTCCAAACAGAGCACAGTAACTGTGATGTGAGTTCGGTGTGTTTGGCAGTCTGCAATGGGAGCTGTGTGCTAATGCTTCCCGCACTGAACTGGCATTTTAGAAGAGAATTTTAGGAGGAAGTTGTTGCTAGCTCATAAAATGCCAGTTCAATAATGAAGAGGTGACATTTAACGAATTCCACCCCCGTTCAGCAAAGCAGTCAACAGGAATCACTTTGCTCAAATCCTGTTTACTTAGTGAGAGTTAATCACAAGAGTTCCTCATAGGGTAACTCTTCTGTGTGATTTGTTGACTATTGACAGATTTAAGCACATCTCTAAGCGCTTGGTTGAATAAGGGGCATAGCTATTTGAAGTTATTGTCATATAAATATTGCATTTATATAAGTGGATGAGTTGGACTCCTTTGTATCTGTTGAAGGCATTCACCACATCGTAGCTGCTTCTTCATCTTTAAAGCGAGGTGATTTTTAATAGAAAACAAAACAGCTCAACTCTCACATCTTTTGCAATGCAAGCAAATATATATATATGACTCCAAGCCAGAAAATGGCATAAAGAAGTGCAGCACTTTCCAAGACTCCCTGTCATTCTCAGGGACAATAAATCATTGGTGTTCACAATCAGATGAGCAGGCCTGTGAAGCATGTTCTTTTCCTAGTACTCATGCAACTCCCGTTGATATAACTGGAGTAACAGCATGTGTCAGGAAAAAAATGAATTCCTTGTCTATAGCTCCAGCTCCAGGAAAAAAAGAAGACTGGATGCAATATATTGGCATATGTTCATCCCTACTCTAATTTGCTATTGCATAAAATAGCTACAGAACACTCACCACAATGTACTAAAAATAAAAACACTTGTTTGTGATGACAATTGCAGTAAACCACTGGAAAAATATGGTTTATTTTTGTGAGCCACTTTTGCCTCTTACAAAGCCTCTCCTTTTCTTTCAGACTTCCAGGTTGTTTTTTCTTATTCTTTTGGGGTGCAGCCTTATTGAAACTATAGCATAATCATCTCCATCCAAGCGACAGTCATACCCCGCTATTAAACATCAATATTAAATGTCAGAGAGGTATCAAGAAGGGTAACACCATGAAGATGATAGAAACAGTATTTGGACCACTTTTATTATATTTTTGTAATGATAAAAACTTTGTGATACTCGTTTTGGTTCACTGAGAAGAAAAACCAACTTCCAGAAAGACCGCCAAGTGCTTGCTGTGGATGACCATTTTCTGCTTGCTATAACCACAGAGAATCCAAGCTGGGTTGTAGCCAAGGCTCCATTTCAGCTGTTTACTGAGCCATAAAGTACTCAACAGAAGAGTCAAAACCCAGTGCTTGCCAAATGCTCTGTCCTTTTGCTAGGTTAACTTCACAGCACTCCACTGACAATTACTTGGAAATATTTAAACTAACTGGATGCTACATTTACAACTCAAATTGGTGCATTTCATTTTTCATTTGTTGCCATTTCTGGCCTCCCAGCACTTATCAGGAATGCATCACTCTGAGAGAACAACAGTCTTTTGCTTTTCCAATGTGGAGGTTGAAGGTTATTTGTTTGTTCTGGGGTTGGTTTAGTTGTTGTTTTGGTTTGTTGTAATTTCTTTTAGTATCTTTTCAATTTGCACCTGAAAAATGGGGAAGAAGGAGATGAGCTGTATTCGGACTCCAGGGTTTCAATATGATGGGTACTATCGCATTTTCAGGCAAGAACACAGTCCAAAGGTGGATGCCAGGAATAACTCCCCTACCAGCAGCATCGCAGAAGCTACAGCTCCTCTTCCTTACTCACTTTGTCCCAGGTGCTGATGATTTCCTGCTGACTTCTGGCACTCGATAATGCTTGTGTTCAAAAGACAGACCTGAGTGATTATGCAGTACCCCCATCTGAAGCTGAGGCAGTCTTCTCAAGGCCATGAAAAGAAAGAGTTTTACCCTACACCTGAAAGCCATGCTTCAAATCGCCCAGCTCTCTGCAGTAGACAGAATCAGACCATCTCCTTTGCTTTGCAAGCAACCCCTACATGAGGGCAGTGGAAAAAGACAGCCTCAAGTGACCCAAATTTGACATCAGACTGCTTTGCTTCCCTTGCACCACAATAAATTCCTCTGTGGATGGCACAGTTAAGTTGGCTGGCACCAAACGTGCAACGAAGCCACAAAATAACTTACAACAGCTACAGTGGCAGGTACTCACCCTCCTGCAGCGGCAGCGTGGAGGCACGTTCTTCCAAAACTATCTGGGGTGTCTATTTCAAAGCCTGCAGACAGCACGTGCTCATTACTAAACAAGGACACTATGCTATACTTTTGTCCTAGTTAAACCACAAGAAACATTGCAGAGACAGAAAAATCAGTTAGTTGGGAAAGAAACAGAACACAAGCAACTACAGTCAGAAAGAGGTTGTCAGGGGAACGGCGAGCAGCTGCTCCATCCAGTTTGGCAGCTCTATAAAAAGAGCTGCAAAGTCGACGAGCATCTATTTCCACATCCAGCTCTCCTTGCCACATCCCTATTTAAAACAGTGTGACAGGCATTTATGAGGCAGATACTTATCAAGAGGACTGCAACAGCAGGACATGAAGACAGAGAACATGAAGAAATGAGGAAAAACCACAGAGTCAGACTTTGAAATGGGGCCATTTTTATTGTATGTGGTTTTCAGGTTGAAAAGAGGCTTCCAGGAGCACTTGCTGATATTCAAAGGTGCACAAGGCCAAGGATATAAACTTGGCAGTATTGAATCTGGTCACCCAGAGCTGCTTCTCCTGCTTTCAGATCTAGTGGTCAAGGCCAAAGGTTTAATGGAATGGGTATGCAATTACCATTTTCCATGCTTTATCCTACAAGACTCAAGTTTAGGGGAAAAAGTCACTGTAGGAGATTTTGGGTATATAGTAATAAAGCAGTTTTCTAGAAAAAGCGTATGATCTGCCTTGTGATTTTTTTAATTCTTGGGAGCTCTTGCCTGGAAAGAAAGAATTTGGGATTAGGCACCTGATAATGCCTCTTTGGTAACACTTGTGTGAGCAAGCTCCTTCGTTTGCTTTGGGCTCTGGTTTCCTGAGAACTGCTCTCTCAACACTACACTTTTCACTTTTCCCATCTCACGCTCACAGAGCTTTGGCCAGCCTAACTCCTTTACTCTGTCCAAAGTCAGAGACACGCTCTAGCTCTATCTAGAATACACCGTTATCAGTGAGATGTAAATACCCACAACAGTGCAGAACCAAGGAGGTAACTTCCTGAATTATTTCTCGGGGGAAAAGAACCCAAACCAAGACAGCATCTCACAGTCCTACAGTTTGGAAAAAGGGTCCTCAATTTCCTCCCTCCTCCTGGTGAATTAATATAAACTCTCTAAACCTGCCAGGAGAAAAGAATTTCGGGCATGAGCAGTACAGGATAGTAGGAAGTCCCAGCATGCCACTAGGAAAGCCTCGCGTGCTCCCGTACATTACACCACACAGGCGAACACAGCAGCACAGGAAGTCTTTCATTTGAACAATCCACAACAATGAGTATAAAAGGGGCCACAAGCAGCAGAGACACACACTACTGGAGCTTCACAGACACTGTGGGATTTACTTACCCGATGACAACAACTTCCTGCAGCAGTCTGAGTGAGCATTCAGCGCTGCTAAGTGTAAAGGGAACATGTTGTGGATCCCACACCTGAAAGGCACAACAGCCTCATTACACAGTGATGTGGAAATGCAGGTTACACACAGACACGACCCATGAAAAGCTCCTTCCTCAAAAGCAACGGTTTTTATCCTTTCCAAGGAAGATTCTTCCTTGGTTTCTGCCATTTATTTTTATCTGTATTGCCTTAGCAGCCTTCTTGGGAGTTAAAAATATTCTGATACAGCAATATCTTGGCTTTAGGCTTTGAACAGAATGTGGTAGGAAGGTTTCTAAAAATTCAAGGCAAAAACCAAGGTAAGGAAGGAAGCGAGAGAGCAGATAGTGCTTGGAGTCCATTTCCTGGTGCGCAATGCACAGATTTCTGCACCAGCCACAGATACTGCAACTGCCATTCTGAGGTATAAGTAAATGCCTAAATCTTCTTAGTATTTTTTCTGAAACCCATTTTTCCTGCAGTTAACATCCTTCAGATAGCTCTTATGTGGGTTTTCAAAGCCTCCACTTCTTCCCTCCCTCTCCCCTGGGGTTAGGGTAGCTGAAGGCTCTCCTTCACACTTTCCTTTAGGCTGCTATGACACACACAGTTTTCTTCCCACATCCTAAGAACCAAACATCTGATTTTCCTATTTGCTCCAGCTACTCTCCTCATACTCCTTTTCACTTTTTCCCCTTGTTCAACACATGACTCTTCAATTACAATATGAACTTCTAAGAGCAGACATGCTCGGTAAAAGAAAAGGTAGGCACCTATCATTAGGCTAAATCTCTATCAGGCAACCACACAGTTTTTAAACAAGCTGAGCACTCAGCAGCCTTTATTAATATCAACAGATGATCCCAGTTCAGTCCCCAAGCACACCACTGTTTAGTCTCAGAAGACTTTTGGGTTTGGAGAACTTGGCTTCTGTCACTTAGCATTGTTTTGTGGGAAGCAACTTGTTAGTCTAGAAATACTATCCTATCGGCAGCCCTCCAAGTGCACACAAACACAGACCTCTGAAACCAACTATCTCAACAAGATTAGCATCTCCTGCCTGCTTCAGCAGATATACTTTTGACAAATGACAAGCTCTTGAACAATAGCAGATGGATTCATATCTGCCCTTCATTTCTGGAAGACAATTGGTGGATGGGTGAGTATGATCACCTCATGGAAGAGGATGTCAGATAGGGATCCATGAAGGAACTTGTCTTTCTGCTTGTCTACTTTCACAGTAAATCATAATAGCTTACAAAGCTTTAGACAAAAGTGAAGGTGGGTGTTTATAAAGATACTTTACTCTCTCCAACACTTTATACATAAACGTGTTTAAATAAGTTTGGCTTGTCTTTAAAAAGCTTACGGTTTCCAGAACCCACAGGTTCATCTTTCCTCTGTCTTCACACTAAATGTGTCCTTCTCACTGGTGCACTACACTACAGAGAGACTTGTGGTGCTGTACAGATTCTAATTTTGCTAGTGTCAGCAATCTACGTCTAAGAGTAAATGTATTAAAAGATGACCTGACAGCCTATTCTTTGAAAGGAACAGCACAAGTTCCACCAAATTGCTGTATCTGTATAAACAGATTGCATTTTTTTTTCTGTGGATTCATTTATTTAAGCTAACATTGGACATTCTGTATTGCTGTGCTTCTTCCTACACCCATTTCCCTCTATCTCCCCCTCTACCTAGTTACTGGAAGCAGTATTTTTCTTCTTTTAGGTCAAGATTTCCACTCAGCACATGATTTGGCCAGTTTCCATCAAAAATCACTATCTGCACATCTGCTAACCAGGTCACACTCCTGTTCTGCTGTTCACACTGGTGCCTCCCATCACTTACGCACTTTCCCCTATAATGCAGTTGCCTCAAAGGCTGACTGATCTGTCTGCAGTTGTCACTAACAACACTGCAGAATTGTCACAGCCAGCTCAGGGAGCTCAGCCAGTTATTTACATGCAGCACATATGAAAGCCCATTCCCAGCGTTTCAATGCTCCTTGTTCAGCATAGACAGTAGCATCATTTGGATCTGCCTGGTATCTTAGAGACAACTTCTTATATCACTTATTTCTGCTGCTGGAAAAAGTATTTAATTTGATCAATGTTCCAGTCACCCAAGTGTGAAACAGAAATTTCTAACTGGATAACCCTGATTCCAAGAGTGGACTACCCCACTGTATCTCATTTTCCCTTTAAACCTCAAGATAAGAGAATTACTGTACTGGAGAAAGAGCTAGGAAAAATACACATCTATTTAGACACCCAGATCTTCATTCTGGCTATGTTAATAAACCCCAGTGGTGTTAGCTGAAGCCTGTGGAGTTTCATTATCCAGGCCATTTGAAGAGCTGTTCCACACCGGTTTGCATGGTGACAGTTGTACTTGATACAGGAATATGTGCCACTTTCTTAAACACCATCAAGTAAACAAGTACCAAAAGCTGCAAGTATCTTCAAAATCAAACCCAGTTCATTTGCATCTGCAAGCAGGATTTCCTAACTAGGCAAGTCAAGAAACATGACCAGTTCCTATGGCAGGTTCTAGGTGGAGAACTCCCAAACTATATTTTAGAGACACGTGGAGGTAGCCACCAAAAACTGACATTCATTAAATCAGATGCTGCTATTAAACACCCGGTACAAATATCCCTCGTGAAATTGCATTACTTTGGTCTTACACCCCTTTCTTTACCTTCATGTTTGCTATTTTCCTTTGACAGATCATAAGAACCTGAAGATAACTAACCAATACTCAAGTACTCTTAAAAATCAAGCACTTGTCAATGTCTGCGTTGACAATGTTTATCATACTGTGGGTGCAGTCTTGACACATGTGCAAGACAAAAGAATTAACTGAAGCAGAAAGCACTAACTGCATTTAGAAATGTGTGTAATTTCAACTGCTAGTCCTTCTATTGAAAAAAAGACTCCCAAACTCACAAGTCAGATAAAAGCAGTCCTATTATTTCAGTCACTTGAATATGAGAAACCATGCAACTTCAAGACAGGCTCTGCTTCTACTGAGATCAGAAATACTTAGTAACAGCTGCTTTGCAATACTGCATTTATATTGATTATCCTATGTCATACCAAAAGATACAAAACAAAAGAATACTCCATCCCTGGCAGTGTTCAAGGCCAGGCTGGACCTGGCCTTGGGTGACATGCTTTAGTGTGAGGTGTCCCTGCCCATGGCAGGGGAGTTGGAACTTGATGATCTTAAGGTCCTTTCCAACCCTAACTATTCTATGATTCTATGATTCACCATATCTAACAGGCCACTAAAAATTAACCTAGTTCAGATACCAAAGAATATGATCACAATACCCTTGGAAAGCATCTGAATTTTTTTCAGTTATGTTTCCTGTACAAGTTCATCACTATGGACTTCTTATATCTTTATGCGATCAAGATGCACTTTACATACATACGTCTTTCATGTATGTTATATACTACTGTGCCACATCAATGCTGCAGGAAAAAGAAGCAGTACTTGTAATCATGTAAATAGGCACAATAGGAAGTTAGCAGGTTTCCTTCCCCTCTGTTCCCAAGTGTTCATCTATTAGCCTCATGTCACTCACTGAAGTACAGCACACTTACGCTTATACTTATCCCTTTTAACTTTCACACTTCAGAACCTAAGAAGTAACTGTGTTTCCAGGCATTGGACATGACACTTGATCGCCAGAAACAGCTCCACTTCAGCCACTTACTTGGCAGTATCAGCTCCGCTGGTTATGAGGGTGTTAATCAAAAGCTCATGTCCATATCTTGCAGCCACGTGTAGAGGGGTGTTACCATCCTTATCAACACAGTCGATTTCCCCTCCTGCAAGAAACGTTTTCATACCATTTAACACTGAAAGATTAAGCATGAATCAGTGACCACAAACGTTATTTCTCTCTAGCGAGTGCAGCATTACCAGTCCAGCCACAGAGACACTATATTTCAGAGACCAAGAACCAGCACACAGCAAGCTGCCAGCTGTCAGCCACTGGTACTGAATGTGATCTGGCAGCATCACCTTCACCTCTCTCTCCAGCTACAGTGATGGAGAAAAGTGGTGGCAAATAGGTGAACAGGATGATATACCACGGTCAAGTATATGATTCAGACTTGCTGCTCATCTAAAGGCACAAATGGATGTATTAAATTAAACTAGCAAAATAAACTGCTGAAACTATGCCCTCATTCATAAAAGCACTGCCACTCAGCCTTACCTGTAAGACGTGTTAGAGTTTGCTCCAGAGGCCAGCAGGAACACACTACAAACAACAAGCAGGTTGTGTGCCTTTTCTGTGCCTTACCAAAGAACAACCAAACAGTACTTAAGTAGAACTGCAGCAATTTAAACCTGTCATCTTGTGGTTTATGCTCACAAGCAGGAAAAATATATTATTTCTTTCTTCTCTGCCACAGCTTTTGACACACACAAGACTGCCATCTGGCCCTTGTTTTCTTGTTGGACCAAGGAACTGTAACTTTTTCAGTCTCTCCTTGTAAGTCAGGTTTGCTGCACTCCAGCTGGCTCACATCCTTCTGGAAGTGAAATGTCAAAAGCCAGAAGCAGTACTAGAGCTGACATCTCCTAATGCTGAGCTGAGTAAAATGATTAGTTCATGCCCGCTGGCTACACTCCTATCTATAAACCCCTGTACACTGCACAGCACCATGTACACTGTTGACCATATTTCTAAGCACCATGGCACTGTTGACTTGTGGTCATCACAAGCTTCCAACCCTCTGCAAGCCCCAGAACCCTTCCTGAGGAGCTGCCACTCACTCTGCTGTTGTCATTCTTAACTTGTTCAATGGATACTCCTGCTTGTGTGGGATCTTTGCTTTGCTTTACTTGCATTATAACTTCTGTCTCCAATTTTACAGGATCATTTTCCATTCTGAATCCTTCTGCTAAACTAACAGTCTCTTCCAACTTCGTGTTTTCTCCAAATGTTAAAAGTGCATTTTTCTATTCCTCTGTCCAAGTTGTTAATGAAAATACTGGATAGTTCCAGATCCAGGAGGGAAACTGAGCACTGCCTCACTACACCTTCCATTTCAACAACAATCCATTACTAATCTCTGAATGTAGTTTTTCAACAAGTTATGCACCAACACTGTGACATTTTAATACCCCACTGGTTTTCTATGAGAATACTTTGTGAAAACATATAAAAAGTCTTGCTAACATCAGGACATTATGATACTTACTCATGTCCACTATACACAGGAGATAACAGGCCATAACTCCAACAAGAAGAGTTCCACTAAAGCATTATAAAGCATTTTCTAACTGCAGATAAAGGTCAGTGAAATGCTGGGACAGTTTCCCTGGGGTGACAAACATTACTTTCCCACAGAAAACTCAGAGGACTGTGCTGTGATCACAAAGCCTACTACCCTGCAGCAGATGAGAATTAGGATGTTTTGGC
Source organism: Melopsittacus undulatus (assembly GCF_012275295.1). Taxonomy (NCBI): domain Eukaryota; kingdom Metazoa; phylum Chordata; class Aves; order Psittaciformes; family Psittaculidae; genus Melopsittacus; species Melopsittacus undulatus. The sequence goes on along the minus strand of NW_022994267.1, from coordinate 26,984 downwards.
GTCTTCTGCTCTTGAGCAATCCATGCCAGATATTGCCCACTCTTCCCCAAGTGAATGATGTCAGAATTTTTGGCTGACCTATGTGAAATTCTCCAGCTTTGCTTTTTCACCATTTTTAAAGATAGGTGTTATATTTGCAGCCTTCCAATTTAAAGGTAATCAGTCCTTCCTCTACAAGTCACTAGAGACAGCAGCCAGGAGTGGAGAGATCCTTAGCCAGCTCATTAAGTACTGTACAACGAAACTCTACTTAAAGTCATTGACATTTCTCTCTTCCACGATATCCCACGGCAATGAGGCATAAAGTCACTTGCAACCAGATCTGTGCACAACACTAACATTAGAAGGACAGCAAATGAAGAAAGAAAGAAGTGAACCTCAAGTAGCTTGAAGAAGAGTAGAGAAGCATGAATGACAGGTGAAGAACTTCCAGTCCTTTCACACACGAATTCAGCAGAGAGCAAACAACAGCTCTAAGTCAGAGGACCGTATTTGACTAAAGAGCTAAAAAACCGCACTAAAGCAGTTTCCTCAGTTTGCCCAAACTCCTTTTATTATGACTATTTTACTTATGCAAGAAGAGATACTACAACAGTTTGCATGATGACGTGAAAGAAGCATGATGTACTGAAGACCTCCATTTTAACGTACAACTGTGTGTAAATATAGGTGTCACTACATTTACAGAGTAACTGTTCAGCCATTTTCAATATCTCACTTAGGTTCCAAGTTAGGGATTTTGGAAAACAACAGAACCAAACCACAAACCACAGACCATCCTGTCTGGTACAGTGGCCAAAGCTGGGAAGCATAAGTAAACAAGCAATAATAGCAGCCTCTGTCAATCAGAAACAGGCCTCTGCCAGATCTCCAACAACAATATTTGTTATACTTTGTAGATTTCTTGGACAAAGGAGATACCTGATAAATGACTGATAATCAGGAATCCTGGCTATGCCAGAACAAACAGGTTGGCACTGGTCTACCCTCCTGAGTATTTATTCAACACTTAATGAAGACAGTGGCAAGGTGTAGAGCTAAAGGAGGTGAGAGAAATACAGTTACTGAGTGGAGGGCAGAGAAAATGGTCCGAATTCTAACAGCACCAGGGCTCTCAAGGGAGAGCAATGATTTTTTTTTCCAGTTTTTAAGTAATTTGAGAAAGAAAGTTGTGTCTGCTTCTCAGCAGAAGACCCAAATACAGCTCTGAACTCTTGTTTTCAGGTTAAGAATCACAATAGATCAGCTGGACCCCTGTCAGCTGGAGGAATAAGAGATTCTGTTAACAACCAAAATCTCAGCTTGTAATGACATGCTGGAATGAGAGCTGTCAGTGCAGCTCAAAGCCAGAAGCTGATGGAGAGCTAAGCAGCTCTCAGAGCAGACCTTTGGCTCCCTGGGTGAGAACAGCTAAACACTGCAACCTTGGAAATGCCTGATCTTTTGGAGAGTCATTAAACAAGCACAGAAACTCACCGTTCTGAATGAGGGTCTGCGGACCGTGTGAACCTCCCATGGACGGCTGTCATGTGCAATGGGCTCTTCCCATCCTTACTCTAACAGAAAAAAACAGAAACCCAATCATTTAGCATGTAAAGTGGTGGTAACAATTTGAAGTCTCTCAGCTCAACATCCTACAGACAAAACCTCCACTGGCTTCAAAAATCGGCAGGACTGAAGCTATACATGATGATAAATGCAGAAGGTACAAGCATACAAGTAAAATAGTTCCTCAGCAATGAGTAGCAAAGGGGCTGGAGTAGAGCATGATTTTACAGCCTGGCTGTATACAATACATGCTAGAAACTACAGATTTATAACATATTATCCTTTAATATTATTTTTAAGCAACATTTCCAATTCAATCAATATTTTCCCTAACAGAGGAAGCATAAAATTAAGTAGGATAGTCTCTGAGGGATTCAAGAACTATATCCTGTTTATCAATCTGCATTTTATAGATACATCCCAGAATAAACCCCATTATATTAAAAAGTTCTGGTTAATAAATTTCCATGCAATCAAAAATAGGATGCCTACAAAATACCATTAGAAAACAGGGAAGGCATGTGAAAAGAAAGGTACAATGAGTAAAGATTAGTGTTTTTGGTTCTGGAGAAAGATACTGAGATAGGGGAAGCAGAGAAGCTGACAAAACAGCAAGGAAAAGGGTAGCAGTCTCACTACTCACATCACTTTGTGCTTATTGGCATGGGGATTTTGCATTCCTTGGCTAACACAATCCCTAATTTCATTTTAATAATTCTGAGTTTAAATAATGCACTGACTACTGATCTAAAGGGACTTGCCAAAGACATTAAATGCTAAGAGACTGGTTTTACAGATGTGAAACTGAAACACACAATTTAAAGTACAGCAGTTAAAATCTTATATGAACTCAGAGATGTCAAGTCTTGCATTATGCATACCAGTACCCTCTGTGGGTTAACAGCAAGGCCCTTTCAGCTTCATTAAGATGCTTCAATTATATCTCAAGAACATTCAGATATCCTAAAAGAATCAGACTTCATAAACTCAGGCTCTAAACAGGTAAATAAGCAACCTTTAGATTTTACTTCCCCAGGAAAATCGAAAGGAACTCTTTAGAACCAGGTTTAATTAAATCCATACTGTAGGGGAAGGAAAACACCAGCAAGTAAGTTCCTTCACTTACCACCACTACCCAAGATAACATTTTGATAGAGCTCCTGGAACTATATTTTAGTAGTGACTTATGCCTTCAGGTGAGTGGCTAGCCTAGAATTTCAAGCTGTCATTATATTTATCAAGGTACTGAGAGCTCCTCTGCTGGGAAGCAATCTCATCCAAACACCTTAATGATTAATTTCCTCAGCATCACTCTACTTCCATCAAGGATTTAAAGCCATGCTGCCCTTGTTTATAGAGTTTCCAGTCTCCTGAGATACGCAAAATGGGACAAAGTAAAACTAAAGAGCCACAATGCAAGTTTTACCTGAATATTAACATCTGCCCCATTATTCACTAGTAGTTCAAGACACAGTGCTCCATGAGTAGAGGCAGCAGCGAAATGCAAGGGAGTGAATCCATTATTATTAGGCTGATTTACATTAGCACCGTAGTCAATCAGCTCATTAACAACAGAATCCTGACCATTGTAACAGGCAATGTGAAGTGCAGTATTTCCATAGATGTTCATTTCATCAATCTGAAATGAGACAAAGAGACATAGTTAAAATTACAGACATAGCTAACCATTTTACAAACACATCACACACTGCAAATGGAAACAGCTGTCGGCTTGACCTGTCACAGGGCATATGTCTCACCAGCAAATTTCATTGACAAAAATATACTCCCAAAGAGATTAATTTGGAATGCTTCACCTTTACAATTATTAACTTTTTATCCTACTGGCCATTTCTAAAAGCCAGTATGAAGCTTACACTGATAGCAGGGCTATGTAATGACAGTGATGATGACAAAAGCTGGAAAGCCTTCACATGTAAGTAGGATAAATAAAAAGCTCACAATCTTTATTAAGAAGTAATTAAAACACTGACTATAGAATTTCTGTGAACAGAATCAGGCTTAAGAACTCTTTTTTACAGATTTCTTTTGGGAAGGGAATGAAGATGTCTGCGTTAAGGGAAGGTGAAACTGCACAGACATTTACACTTCAATAAGAAACCACTTTCGGTAACTCAGCATTATAAAAATGTAATTAAGATTATATTACTTCTTGATGACTGGCTTTGTATTCAACTGCTGTTCTGTAAAATAGGACAAGACAGATTGTACAAAAGATCCAGCAGTGACGTGAATACCCTTCCACAAAATAAGGCTTCTCAAAGATCACATCCCCAGTGGCGCAGAATGTGGAAGTTAAAGGTAGCTATGAGCATAGTACTGGTAATAACAGGAAACACCTATTCCCCTTCAACTGCACAGTGTAGAGCCTGTGAACATGGACTTCTGACATATTTTTGGCAGTTGAAAATACCATGGCAAATGTGATGGCTTTATCTGACATCTCTGATTAACCAGTGCAGGCTCTCTGGTCATCTCACTGCTGCTTCGAACCACTGACTTGACAATATTACACTAAAAGAAGTCTGTGCTCTGAAAAAAAGTTATTTTCCAGAGTTAAAGCAATCTTTTCCTTCCCTCTGTCAGCTGCAGAGGAAATACAGGTCCTAAACTTAAACAGCCTGAACTGCTGTTTAGCGAAGTTCGCAGTGTATATGTTGAGAACAACCATTCATCATATCAAGAGGAACACTGAGCCAAGGGAAATTTCATTATTCCATCTTCCTCTACAGGAACAGCATGTATTTCCTGATTTCTTCAGCAAGGTGGCCTGGAATTTACTGTCCATATCAGACACTTTATTCCAGAATGTTTCCTGGCTCTTGCACTAATAAACCACATGAAGCACAAGGTGGTACAGAGAATGGGAACAATTTTCTTTAGAAGATCTGCCAATAACTGCAGCAGTTCTAATAAAGAAGAAAATAATACCTCAAATATGGAGCAATATGGAAGCACATTACCACATACCTCTACCCCCAGGTTAAGGAGGTGTTTCACAATGTTAATCTGCCCATTGGATGCAGCTGCATGAAGTGGGGTGTAACCCTTCTTGTCTTTACAAGTCACTTCTGCACCATGATTAATCAGTAAGGCAACAACTTCCAGGTGACCTTCAAAGATGAAAGATAGTTATCAATGAATATATCATCCCACAGCATCACTTCTCCCAGATTACTTCTTTCTTGTTAATGCATTGCCCATTTTGCTGCTGTTTCACAATGCTGTAAGTTTTATAAGGGGAAAAAAAGCATTTTTATAAGGGGGAAAAGCCACAGTTTTATAACAGGAAAAAAAAGCATTTTCATAGATGTTCCTAATCCTTGTCAAGAAATCCATGCATTCACCATCACCAGATGTGTCAAATTTCTCCTTCCTGCATTAGTTTTCCAGTCATTAAAGAACAAAACCACACCTCTTTTCTATTTATTTCTCTAAAAATAACAGTTTGAAGTTTATTCTCCCTGTTAAGAGAAAGAACAGTGAGCACAGGAGCATGACAATACAAAACAGCATCCTGTTGATGTCATCTGCAAACATAACTTCTAACACTTGTTGGTTTTCATTAGCAATACAGAATAACTGTAATAAATGGTAAAAATGAAGGCATCTTTTCTAGCACCACTGAGGAGACAAATAGCTAAATTTCAAGGGAGTGCAGCATTTGATCCAAAGCCTACCAATACAAACACAAGATTTTCTACTGAATCCACTGATCTTTGGATCAGGTTTTTGACTTTTCAAAACTGTATCATTAACAAAAAACTGTGCAAAAAATCCTGACTACAGGTCTAAATATGTTTGAATCTAAAACTCGTAGTCTGTACATACATACTCAGTTTGCAAGCTAAAATAACTGCAGTAGCCTCATTATCACAGAAATTGAGAGCTGACAGCCAGATCAATGTGACGTCTGTCTTCTGGAGTGAAATGCCTACCGCTGACTTAGGACTTCCCTATAGAATGTAGGGGAAGACCTAAACACCTCAAAATGGAACTTATAACCCACCAGTATCTCCAGCTTCCTCTTCCTGAAGGCCTCAAACCAAGTGGCCTGCTTTCCATGATAGTGCCCTAACCACCAATATTAAATCAAGGCTAAATGAGGAACAGTCCTTACTGCATCACATTGAAGCAAAGCTGTCTTAGAATTAAAAATCTATTATAGCAAGCAGCACATAAAGTTGTGCACCATCTGAGTTGTACAGCACTTTCCTGACAGGCAATTCTGGTCATGTGCAGGACCCAGGAAACCTTATAGACAAAGTCTGAGGTGCCCCAAAGACATTTAAGCATTCAAGAAACTACATGAGGATAAGATGCTTGAGTCTCATTATCTAAATTCTGTCCAAATTACACCACAGACTCCTAAATAAACATTGCTAATTTAGGCCTTAAATGTTATCTAAATATTTGGAAAAGTACACTATGCATACTGAAAATAATGAAGAGCAAAAGAGATGTGGAACTGCACAGCGCATGTAAGTCCTTTTGCCTCTACAGAGTGAAGTTCAAAGCTCGCTAGTTCAAAAGCCAAATCACATTCATTGGCAAGAGACCCTCCATCTGTCTGTGTACATCAAAAAAATGCATAATACGCTTTCCCCACAGTTTGAAATCTCCTATTGTCTCACTTCCAAAAGTGCTAAGATTAACATCAAGATTAGACAGGTCAGATGAAAGAGTTGCTGGCTGAGGGCACACAGCACCTCACCAATTATTATCTGGAATACACTGCTTGGCCAACAAAAGCTCTTGGACAAGTGTGACTGTTATCACAGGCAATCTTGTTCTGGTATTTTTGAATTATAATGCCCCACTGTAATAAAGTCTCCTTTAACTTGAAAGAAATGATACAGTCAATTGATTTAATTAAGGAAAATTTGGTAACGTCATTGATGTTTTGAATAGATGGATCAGTTGTTCTCGTCCCTTCTGGAATAAAAGACAACAATTGTTCCTAACAGGAAGAAAGCCTATGAAGCACTTCCTAACAATATCATAACTTGGCTACTTATAAACATAGATAAACAGCAAAATTTATGATTGCATTTATCTGTATTTTCTATAAAGTCATTTTTAGCAAAACTGAAACAAATACAACAAATATATTTTTTTCAAGCCCAAATGTCTCAGGCTGGAATTAGAGTCAGGATCAAAAGCTCAAAATGAAAAAAGCAACACAAAAAGAGCCACAATTAATCATGTTAGAAAAGAAATCACAGCCAAGTCCTCCCCAGCTGTAAAACCATAAATGGACAGTGTGTATTTAGACCAGCTGAACCCTTCCCTCTTCAGGGTAAATATAACACTCACTTTCCATGGCCAGGTCTGCTATTGTGCATTTTAAACGTGTTGTTGATTTGTGAACAGGAAATTAAAAAGAAGGAGCAACACTGCAAGCCTTACCCATGTATGCTGCCCAGTGAAGAGCTCTTCTATCCTTTTTGTCAAAAGCATTGATGTTTGCTCCCTTGGCTAAGAGCAAGTTCACCATCTAGAAGTAACAACAAGTAAACCAACCTGTAGATCAACAGTTTATAACAAATAATTCCAGCAATAAAGTCGGGATCACAAAATCCTGCATCTGAATTATTAATCTGTGAATTACACAAATACTGTTCAAAGCTGAGTACATTAATGAGAGGGACTGGTGATGGTCACAAGTAAGCCAGACAAGTTCTGTGTCCAGAGAGGGGGCTGAGAGCATGCAGGGTGCTGCCTACACCAGTGTGCTTCAAATTCAGCTTGGCAAACAACCTGTAAGCAAAGCAGGCCTGGAAGAGAAAACACTGCTCCTAAAACCAATTTAAGTGGTTATCTTGTGGATTAGGACAAGATTCCTCCAGATGATGAGGTGACAAACCCTAAAATCTGCATGATCTTTCAACAACGAATTCCTATTTCTTGGCATGCCCTGGTGATTTTTTATTAAATTCCCATGTGCCATGGTGGTGTGGAAAGGCACCAGGCTGCTGCATATGACACTGGCCTTTAAGACAGCATTGCTAGAAGGTGAAATGCTGCTTTCCCCATTGCCAATCATCCAACGTTAAACATAAGAAAAGTCGGGGGGGAAGAAGGGAATCGAATGGAAAACACATTCAACAAATGTCTTTTTCAGCAAACATTCTAAAATAATGAATTACAGATCTAGGTGATTATATTCCTCTTGTGCACTGCTTTGCCACAGAGATAGGCTAATAACAGCATACATTCAGCTAACATTTATGATATACTCTATCCAAAAGCTCAGGAGCTCTAGATTATGATGGTTAGACTCAAACTTTACTATCTCTTTCCTACAGTGCAGTATTTCAAAGGCCAAATACCATCATAATTCTTTAGGAACTACCATTCCTCTTCCTTTTTTAGTTACAATACAACTGATCAACTTTTGTTGACAGAAGCCTACTGGTCAAGTCTAAGAGTTTTTATTCCGTATCTAGATCTTCAGGTGTGGAACTGACATACGGGATCCTTGCACCTGGACCTAAAGACATTAGCAAAACCCTTTACACAGGGGCTTCATTTACAAAATTTGGGGTTTTTCATGTAGAAACAATAATTAGGCTGGAAGGCTTTCCTTGTATAAGATAAGTAGAAAAACCAGAAGCACAATTTTTAGAAGACTAATTAGAAAAGCAGACCAACTGGAGCTCAGGTAGCTGAACACTTCTTCAGTATGAAATGAATCCACTGGCTTTCCCTTGTTGTTCTATCACTCATGTTCATCGGCAGTCAAGCTCAAAACAGCCAAGGACACACCTGAGTAACCGGTCTGTGGCACAGCCAGCTCTGCAAGTCTACATACACACCTCATTTGAGTGCTGGCTCTGCACATGTACTTTTCCAGGCACTGGCTCATTTTGGCAGGTAGGAAACCTGTCACACAGTTTGGATAGCAGTTGAATGACAGGATCAGGGATATGGGGCTCAGTCTAGACCCAGTCACAGCAGGTCAACTGTTTGAACTGGGAAATCAACTGATCAATTATGCTCTCAAACAACTCACCTCAATGTGGCCATTCAGCGCCGCATGGTGCAGTGCTGTCCGCCCACCTCGGTCAGAGGACGTTGACGCTGCTCAGCATGGGGATGATGACCTCCGCACACTTCACTGCCTTGTTTGCAGCGCCACATGCAATGGTGTCTGCCCAGTTCTTGTCCCGAGCATTGACGTCAGCAGAGTGCTTAATCAATACTTGCACTGCTTCCTGCAATGGCAACACAGTTATACCCATGCTTTCTACAAGGGCATGTAGTGACAGGACAAGGAGCAATGGTTTTTAAAACTGAAAGAGGGGAGATTAAGATCAGACATTAGGAAGAAATCCTTTACTATGAGGGTGGTGACACAATGAAAGAGGTTGCCCAGAGATGTTGCAGATGCCCCATCCCTGACAGTGTTCAAGGCCCAGACTGGACAAGGCCTGGAGCAACCTGTTCTAGTGGAAGGTGTCCCCGGCCATGGCACAGGGTTGGAACTGGATGAGCTTAAGGTCCCTCCAGCCCAAACCATTCTACAAGTCTATTGCAAAGCAGTTTGAATAAATACACGAAACATCTTCTCAGTATCTCAATCATAGTACCTACGCATATCATTTATGCATATCAGGACATGCCCAGGAGGAGGGAAAAAGAACATTACCAAAACAACCTTCCAAGCTAGTGAAATAGTATTATTGATTCAAATGGCAGAGTGCACATCACCTCTGCTCTCATTTAAAGCAGTACCCTCATAATCAAACTTTCCCAACTTGGTTTTCAGATGTACCAAAACTGCCTATGCAGAGAGCTCAGTCTGTTCAGTTGGTTAACCTTCAGTACCTCCACCGTCATAATCACGCTCTCACTGAAGAAATAAATGTACTATTTGAACTCACTGTCACAGAGACTGTTTACAAAATAAAAAGCACAGGATTTTGGACAGTAAAATCACAGCAAATTGATGTAAGTTTTATTTATAAACAGGAAAAAAGAGAAAATAAAACAGAATATGTGAAAACAAGATTTTAGCTCTGCAAAAAACATGAGAATCACAGGCAAGGGTATATGCTGGTGTCCCCAAGTTAGCATTAGCATTCTTTCACTCCCTAAGGGCTATGTACAGGCCAAGGGTCTTCACTGCACCATCCATTCTGTCAGCCTGAGACCAAGAAACATCTTTTAAAGTTAATTTTTGGTTTAAAAGTGAATATTTCCCAGTGAGAAAATGTCCTGTTTTCTCTTGAGAGGCTGTCTCACTGGAGAACTCACAATTAGTCTTTTCTGCTTCTATTCATGCCTCCACCATTGAGCAAGTCAGATGGAAAAACAAGGCTCTCTTCTAAACTACATTTTGTTTCTTCCTTTTTCCCCCACAAACAGAATACAAAGAACCACTGGGACACGGTAGCATTCAAGTAGCCTTGTCTGCTAATTACTACTCACAGCTGGTAAGTTGTGATGAAGCAGGGGAGAGCCTTAGTCCTACATAGTACCTTATTCTTTTGCCATAAATTGAAAAGCTTTCTGGAAAGCCCAGCCAAAATCTTAATGAATGACAAACACATACAGTGTGTTTATACAGCACTTTAGTATCCTGAATGGCCCAGGAGAGTGCCTGCAGGCTGTAACAGCAGTACATCCATTACTAGGAGTTTTAGCTCTTTATCCTCAACCGATCCTCAGCAATTTCATTTTCTACAGCCATCTCTCAAAACTGTCCTCTTAACAGATTTGTTCAGTTAGCAACACTGCATCTCCCTACACCACCCAATAATGATTTATCACTGTGATATCTCAATAGGATTTTGTGTTTTTAATTACAGGTCTACTGTTCTAAAAGTCATGTAAATGTAATTCACTGGAGACCTGCTCAGCTGGGACATGAAGTCAGCAGGAAAATTCATGCACTTTGGCTCTTAATGCAGGAAATCTAACAAACAAGTTAAAGGAGAATTTTTAGAACTAAACAGTAAGGAGTAGAAAGTATAAGCTAAAAATATTTGGACTTAAAAAAACCCAGCAACCATTTACACATTTTTGTTTACTTCTACATATCCTCTGCTCCACCAGATTTGGGATCCAAATGTTAAAGTGCTTATAGAGAAGTCTAAAATTTATTGCTTGTGAGAGCATGAGTGATCCCTTTTTATTAACATATCTAAAAGTGCATGAGGTCCACAGCTATGAAGTAAGCCTCCAACAGCTATCCCGACTTATCAGTGCAATCTCTTCAAAGCATGTAAGGCTGAAAGCTGCTACATCCATTAACAATAGTACACAGACACACCTGAGGGCTGCTGATTTGTAAATAAACATTGGAAATACTTAAAGCCGACTTGAAAACTCATTAAGTCTTAAGTAAAAATAGGCTCATGCTTTTAATAAACCTATAAAAAAGTGCAAAGAGACAACATCTGAATCCTTTCTAGTAAGAAAGCTTTTATCGATAATAAAACTTAAAGCTTGTAGGTGACCATTCTAAAAGCAACTGTGCTCACAGGCACTTCAAAAACAACACTGAGCGCTACTAGTCAACTTCTGGATTATGAATTCCTCTTCTACTATCAATGTGAACTATAACTTCACCTACTGCTATTGACTACTATCACTATCAGTTTCACCCTATTATACTGAAGCTGCACATTTGTTAGTTTGTGTAGTAAAGTAAAAGCAGCACTGAAAGCCCCTGCAATGCTGAGTCTTGCTTCAAAGTTATTACCAAAAGTAGCAATCATCATACAAATAATAAGGAAAAAGACCAGGAGAAGAAAGCTATGTGTGTTTATAAAATACACAGCAGACCATGAAAAGGCATCAACGGCTGGTGCCTTACCCTGCTGCTCCCCTGTTGTACCTGTGTACTCTGAGGTACAGAACTATTGGCACAATGAAAGGCAGTTTCTCATTGTGCAATTGGCCTTCAGCTGACAAAGAGTTAAAGATGAGAATAAACCCACAGAAAGACATACATTTTCTGTTACAGCTGTCACTGACAATGAAAATCACGCACTCTGACACATCCAGAAAAAGAAACCAACCACAGTGCAATTCCTGCATCAGGAAGATTGTGGCTGTGTTTTAAGGTTTGAGTCTGACCTTTGTTTTCCAACATGGCTTTTTGTATTTTGCCTCATTACAGCATTCATACTCTATCAGATATTCCTTTCAGAGGGTTTCAGTGGATGCCAGCAGCTGGGAAGCTCAGCCAGCAGCCAAACAATGCCCGAGTTCAGAAGCGAGCCCAGGATCCCTGCCTCCAGGCTTGGCAAGCGTGGGGACTGTTACAGAGGTGATTCGAGTCCATCAATCTCTGGAAGATAGCCACCCTCTGTCTCTTTTACAACTCCTCCCCTCGTCCCCAGCAACCAATTTGGTCTGCAGTTGGGCTCACTGTTAGCTAAGTAAGTATTAGAAGGATAAAAGTACACAGGGAGGTCCAAAATGGAAAGCCAAGAATAATGGTGCAGTTGAGAACAGTTATGCCTGAACTGCATTCCTGATACCTACTGCTGTTCCTTTTTGAGATAACAATGGAAGAAGTACAACATGATGCCAAAAGACTTCTAGTTGTTAAGCAGAAGAAATATGGGCTAACCCTTCTTTATGCATGAATCAAATGCATTAACAGAAAACCTAATGGATGCCTGGAAATGCAATTAACTAAAGCAAACTATGTGGTAATATGTGTTGGATCACATACATATCCACTCCCTCCTGGCACACGCATAGCATGCACATCCATCTGGATTTATTCCTCTACTTCACCACTTAAAGATGATGTAGCCCCTGCAGACTTGTCCTGGTTTGAGCAGTGGCAGTCATTTTTTCTCCTTCTTGGTAGCTGGTGCAGTGCTGTGTTTTGACTTTCAGGCTGAGAACAGTTGCTGATAGCAAGTATGTTTTGAGTTACTGCTCAAATGTTTGGTTTGTTCAAGGCCTTTTTCTGAGCTCATGCTCTGCCAGGGAGGAGGGGAGGCCGGGAGGAAGGAGAGACAGGACACCTGACCCAGGCTAGCCAATGAGGTATTCCATACCATAGGATGTCATACCCAGGATGTAACCGGGAGAGACCCGGAAGGGCTGGAGCTCCGGGGGGATGGAGGAGGTATCGGTTGGTGCTCAGTCGGGCAGGGTGGGGTGAGTTATGGGTCGGTGGCTGGTGAGGTGTTGTATTCTCTTCACTTGTTATTGGCTTTATCATTATTATTTGTAGTAGTAGTTGCAGTAGTGATTTGTGGTATGCCTTAGCTATTAAACTGTGCTTTTATCTCAATCCGTGGGGGCTACATTCTTTGGATTCTCCTTCCTAACTCTCCAGTAGTCGGGGGAGCAAGGGGGGGAGTGAGTGAATGAACTGTGCGGATTTGGTTTTAAACCACGACAAGACTCTATCCCATTTCTGTCCTGGTCACCCACTCCAGCTGACAGCTGCTCAGTATGACTTGCTATGGTAATGTAAAGCATTCCACAAGGTGAAAGTCAACCACATTTAGGCTTAAAAGCAGCTATAACTAAATGTAAAAGCTGGCCTCCAGCTGCAATGCTAAAGGCCCTGCACACTGCAAATGCTTCCCTGAGTGTGTCACCGTGCTACTTACTAGAGCTCTCAATGGTTTGTTTTTACCCCCAGCACGGAGTTTATGTGCAAAAGCAGGGTAACCAAATCTTACTCACTTCACTTCTTGAAGCAACTGCCCGGTGGAGAGGAGTCAGCCACATATTGTCCTTGGCATTAACACGAGCACCTGCAAGTAAACAGCAGAGGTTACATCCATGTTTTGGGTGCGACACCAAAAGCCTTGCCCAACTGTTTCCTAGTAACAAGAGCTGAGCTGTTTGTGGTACTCTCAGCACTCCCCATGATTCTCCTGGCACCCCTGTTCACTTTGGAAAGCGTTTCCAGATCCTGCATAGATAGGAGTTGAAGTGTGATTCAGAAAGAAAAGAATTGGATAGGTCAGACTATTATCAGGAACAGCTTTGTTTACAGGACACAAAAGAAGCAAGATTAGTTGCAGGAGATTACATATGTATGTATGTACATGTATCTCTATGCATATGCACTTTTTACATCAACTGATAGTTGGGGAGAAAAAATAAAGCAACCTTTTGAGCACTGCTGCTGTCTGCAGACAGAATGAAGGGAACAACAGTCTCTTGTTTCCAGATCAACCAGGCAAACCACTGATAGATATAACTGCTTCCCTGCTTCACAAATCTTGCTGGGGTTGAGAAAACAGGACCAGGAAATGCTCAGGTTGAGGAGGAAACTGGGCACTTACTCCCTCAGCTTCTGCCTGTGTTATTCAGCAAACATCAGAAGATGATGAAGGATGCTACCCATTCGCCTTCTGTGTGGTTCAGTGCTAATGTGCACACTGACAAAGACAGGATGGGGGTGGTTTGCCAGGAAAAAGGATAAAGGAAGAATATTTAATAACTACAGTAATCCTGGCTGGCTGCAGACAAAACCAAAAAGATGCTGCACATTTGTGTGATAAGGCAGATTTCTGTAAAAGAAATATTAAAGCTGTTCACTGATGTGATACCCCAGAAAGGAAATCTTGTAAACAGGACTAGAGAAGCTGATTTTAAAAAGAGCTCAACCTGCAAACGTTGTATCTCTCTGGTCTGCAGATAGCAGTACTAGTCTGAGAAGACTAGCACATGCAGGAAACATTTAGAAAAGCATCAGTACATAGTGAGGATGAGTATCTGCACTTCATGAACAAAGGGAGTCTTGAGCTTCATTTTGCACAACTTAAGTGCATACAAAAGCCTGTAATTAATAAATCGCACTCTCTGAACCACAAATACTTTCCAAGAGCTGTTTCTCAGGAATATTAAGGGGCTTGCCTGTGAATCACGGTGGTTACTGGGAATTGTGCTAGACATCCAGAGAAGAAACAAGTTCTTTCGTATTTCCACAAGTTGGGATATAATTTTTTGGCTGCAAGGAAAGAAAGTCACTTTCCTAATTACTGCAACAATTAGAGGCAATCCTCTGAACTCACCTCAGAACCTGGTACCTGGTGGTACAACCTGCCCTCTGGAAAAACACCCTTTAAAAAATACAAGTTTCAAAGAGTTTTCTATGAATCTGCCCAGGCAAAGAAGCTGTTAGCTTATTTTGTCTTTATGAGAAGGACATTATGGTCAATGCACATTAGTATCCTGCCCTTTGCCTACGCTGCCTGAGGCTCTAGAGGCATTGGAAGGCAATAACCTTCACCATCAGGAAGCTGACAGGACACCAAAGCTGATTTGGCCTGGTAGATGTCTTAGGGATGCAACTTGTATGGATTAATTCCTAATGATTGCCAGCAAATACCTCTTTTCAGGTTTAGAAATTTACTTTGTATTTGCCTTGGGGTTTTGCCTTATGTTCTTAACTAAGGTTTCTTTTGGTTTATTTCTACCATTCACCAACTCCTACAAGCAGATGGTTGCAAATCAGAAAGGTTTATGTGTGGAGTAGCAAAGCGTGACAAACATCATTCCTCAGTATTCCACATCTCCAACAGCACTGGTAAGCATGAAGATGATTAGAAAGCCCAGGGAAGTGTCTCCATCAACATCTATTCATGTTTTTCACTGATCCACTTACCCTTTGTGAAGGTGAAATATTTGCCAAGAAAAGAGCTATAAAACATTAAAAGCAAGATAATACCAGTGTAAATAAAATAATACACAGCATGCTGTCAGCCTTTTCTTCCTCACCTGTCTTCCGCATCCCTTTACCTCTCTGTGCTTTGGGGCTCTTCATGTGACAAAGTGAAATTGCTCCCACATCTTTGATTCAATGCATTGGTTGAATACATTTGTGATTTCTGTTTTTAACGAGCTGAACAACTCAGCTGTTACAGAAGCTGCTGCTGTCCATTTACTGAGGTGCCCATCTGCTGAAGAGACATTGTAAAAATGCCAAAATGCAGCTTTTTGGTTCCCAGCAGTTCCTTGCAGACAACGGTTAATGACAGTGAAAAACCTTCACCAGCACTGATGCAGTCCTTCAGGGACAGAAAATATCTGCCATGTTAAAGGAGGCACCCGGGGAGCAATGCTCATGTGTTCAGAAGTGTTCTCTACACTTCACGAACTTGAGTGCCCTTCCTATGACAAGCCAGGGGACAGCTCTTTGAAAGCACTGAATAACAACAGGAATCCAACTCTAAGTCCTCAAACATGCTAAAACACCTAAAATGAGCTGTGTCCAAAAATCAGAAGCTTCAATCTTCAAATCCATCTCACAACATTTCCCCAAAGTCACCCAGCAATTCAGTGTCCCTCTCTTCACTCTAGACCGAGTACTTTAAGCATGTTTCAACACACTTCCTACAATATTCCATGAATTAATCTGTGTATTTATAAGGACAAAGAGGGCTGATAACACACTCAAATTGGTGTATATGTTATCCTTCATAGCATAATCTTCCTTGGAAAGATAAGCTGCTTTAAAGATTCCTTTAACATCCTTCCAGGTAGCACAGCACCCACCCACCCCATAAAATATCCAGTTAGGAAGAAATCAATCCACAGTAAATCCTTTTCTCAGCCCCATCTTCTACACTCTGCCCTTGGGAGAGCTCGTACCCTTGGGACTGAAGGAAGGGCTTAGCTGTTGGATTTGCTCTGTGAGGCTGAAGGAGACACCATAACATATAATGTTACAGATAAGATCAACAGAGCGGAAACTTTCTGTAATCCACTTTTCTCTAATATGGCTGTTTTGTAATCTTTGCCATCCTTCACTCTCCAACTTTTCTGCCAAAAGAGGAAATAAATCTGAAATTGCCTCTGTTCTTCTGAGATCCAAAATAAACAACCTGATGTTGGCTTTCAGGAATAAAGTTAGCATCTCTTTATCCCGACCAAAGTACAATTTTCCATCCAGGACATCTGCCAAAGCCACAGGTCTAATAAATCTAGATTCTACAGCCTAAATCTCCTTGTGAGGAACAAGAGGTAAGGAATTGAGCTCAAACATTATGTCCTTGGGCACCAGCTGAAAGCCCAGGAGGGGTAAAGGCACCAACACAAATGAGAATGGAACTTGTATCTGCCCTGACAGTTCTTGTACATCCATGACTGTGTCATCACACAGAGCTTCACTTTTGCAAGTTGGTTGCCCTCACCTTTCTCCTTGACAAAAAGGAGGTGAAGGAGAAGTACTCAAAGCTTCCTCCTTTCATGCATCCTGGAAAAACAAACCACACAGCACAACTGCCCAGTTTGAACCACATGATTATGGATCAGACCTTTGAGGTGGTGAAAATCTACCTAGCTCTGACATTTAATGGGCTGAGGTGATTCATACCAGTGATCTGACACTCTCTTCTATCAATCCAAACAGAATCAATTTCACTACCTAGAAAATCATTTCTGGTCTGTCTTCAACCACCTGGGAAGAACTTTTATTCATTAGACACTACATTTATTTGTGCTGCTATCCGTTCATGGGCCACAAATCTCAGAATGTGCATATTTCATTTAATTTCTCTCCTGAGCCCTGTACAAAATGCAATGGATTGCCACTCCTCCTAACTTCTCATGCTGAGAATATTATTGACTCCAACAGCAAGCATTTATGTGCTTTCTCTCTGTGAAAACAAAGTTTTCTACTTATGTAACTAGATTTTATGATCAGGTTAATCCCTTTTGATACCCTTTTACTAATACAGCATACTGAATGAAGAGGTGAAGCAAACAGAAGTTGTCTTTGGAGCCTAGCTCATAGAGAGATCACAATAACAAGAGGTGTTTATAATAACTCATAAATCTGCTCCTCCAAACCTCAGAAACCTCCAAACCTGCTCTTGGATACAAGTACTCACACTCATCATGAGTAATGATACTTCAGAGATTAAAGGACAATGAATAGGTAGAATATGCAACACAAGATTAATTTTGACTCAAGCTGAGCTAGTTGTTGAAGATCCAGACTGAACACCAGCACAGTTCCATTGACAAAGTCCAATTTTTAAGAGCCCACATTGTAAGTTTTTCACACTCACCTTGACACATAAAATGCCCCCCAAGATACATCCTCTGCATTTTAACCATTGGTAACCAGACAAACCCTATAGTCTGTGGATGACACTTTGTCAGTGAGATGCTGGAGCTAAGTGTCCTAGAAGAACACTCACTCCCTCGTTAGGAATGTGAACGAAACCAAGAATGTTCACCATGATATGATTTATGCTATTGGGATTCAATGAAGAAGTGGGCAGAACGGCTTCACCTTTTTCTTTATGTGGATATTGTATGTGCTGAAATTTGCAACACCTGAAAAAAGACACTGTTGCTGCAATCTTCTCACACCACTGTGGAACAACCGTGCACGACAAACAACAGACACACACTGCAAGAACACATACCCAGATTAAGTTTATTAACTCTTACCTACCAGTGAAGAACATCAGGTTTGCATTTAGCATACTGAAAACTCACCCAAGCATTACCTGTTCATTTAAATCACTCTGCTGACACCAGAGTTACAGCAGAAAAATCTGATATGTGATGTCTGTCCAATTAGTTACCCTCATTAAGCACTCAGACAACTCAAAACCCCCAAAAATGTACAGAGAAAATGCATAGCTACAGCAAACTGAATTCTCATTTTCTGCCTTCTCCATGTGTGCATAGGCTGATAACCCAAAGAAATACCCATGTGTGGTTTGCATGTGCCCATTAACAGCTGCTCGACCTTGGAAATTGGCTGGTGCTCTAAGCAGGGATTGGATCAGGTAACCTCTAAAAACCCCTTACAGCCTGAATTTCATTCTAGGACTGGAGGCTGGAAATGAGCAGGTGCCTCAAATCACCAGACTGACAGTTCTGAAATAACTTTCTAAATAAAAAAGGAGAAAGAAAAGCAATATTTGGAGAACCAGTCTGATAATTTGTGAAACCAATCACACACCAAGGCTGCTGTCAAGGGGTGAGATATTTGTACCATAAGGTTCCTTTCAATCCCACATTCTAAAACCCCTATAACTTTAGCCTTACAGTTCTCCAGTGTAGAAAAAACCTGCAAGCACATCCAGGACTTTGCCATGACCTGTGTTTACTCCTTGAGAGGTGTCTGCTTTATGCTTTGTTCTGACATATTTTGATCATGTTTTCTGTCACTACAACACTCTGGGAACACTGTTTGATTTTTTTGTTTAGATACCTCCTACTGCACAGTTTCTATTCTCCAAATCAGTTTCCCATCTCTTAGACCCACATTTCTAATATAAAAACCACTTACAATTCATTCAAATTCATTCATAACTTTTTTGCTGTTATTCCATTATAATTTTTGCTTCAGAGAATTCGAATTCTTGGCTTGTATTCCAGGACGTGAGCCTGCATTTCAAATGCGTACTTCAACAAGCCACAAATACTGTCAGTTTGAATGTTTAGAAGTTTAAGAACCTAGTTGCTTTCTTGATGAATTCCCTCAGTCATGGTGCGTGTTTTATAACTCTATCACCACATCTAAAGATATTTTCTAAGCCTGCAACAACTGCAACCAGAAGCAGACACTGGACAAAGCTCACTTGTGTGCCTTGTTTGGTCTTCCTTGCAGCTTTGTGATTAGCTACTTTACCAGTTAGTAACAGTGAGGGGTACTACCTTACCTGACAAAATGAGAAGCTCGATGATGTCTGCATCTCCCAGGAATGATGCAACGTGAAGGGGAGTTCGTTTCTCGGCATCCTACAAAACCATAGATTGTACAGTTATAAAACATGATAAATAACTACAAACGTTAGTGCTAAAGAGCAATGGATGTGTAGATCGCGGTTATTTTTCTGTGTGTATTTGTGTTTATAATTAGAAATGCAACCTCAACTAGTGCAAGAACAAACTTCATGGTCTGAACAACACATTTCCTCCCAATAAAACCTGACTTTTTTCTATCACTTGGTTCCACCAGACCTGTCAGAGACCTCATCTTTACTCTGATACCCCAATTAGAGGTAGACAAAATCAAATCTAAAATGAGGAAAGACATCATCCTTGGGTCTCTTTTGGAAACTTTTTCCACTGTAAGTATTGCAGTGACATAATTCAGATGCTTTTGGACATCAGACTTTGCAATGCAGTTTGCACTAGCAATATAACACAGGACTCATCAGAAGGACATCTCTGGAGAATGGTTTGAATCACATGTAAGGACAAGATGCAATCCCCTTAGGTCTACAAAGGTTCTCGTACCAAGCTGTCTACAGCAGCCCAAAACGGAACACAAATAAAGAAAATATTACCGGTCAGATCTGTGTCTTTAAACTTAAAATTGTTAATAATCGTATATACACCTTCTGAAATACACCTACTTTTATTCTGTAATTTTCAGCCTTAGGGAGTCACATGTTCACAATTTTCTACCTTCAAGAGGTGTAAATGCAGTGTTTATAGACCCAGAAAAAAAACACCTTTCTTTTACTGCTTTAGTCAGATGATTCCAGAGCACAGGCCTTTAAAAGAAACTGCTAAACACTGTAATATGGGCAACAACTACTAATACCGATAATCATGTTATTTGATCCATGTTTTCTACTGCTAAATGTTTCTTTTCAGTTTCTCATTAATACAAAGTAAGTTCTAGGAGACTTATTGTCACGGGTTCAGCAGTAGCTCATGCTCTGCCAGGGAGGAGGAAGAGATAGGGCACCTGGTCTGGGCTAGTCGGGGAGGTATTCCATACCACAGCACATCCTGCTCGGGGAGGGGACTGGAAGCTGGCCAGGAGGGGAGGGGTTAGCTCTTCTCTTCCGGGCTGGGCTCGGAGAGGGAACTGGAAGCTGGCCAGGAGGGGAGGGGGGAGCAGGGAGCTCTCTCTTCCGGGCTGGCCTCATGGCGGCGGGTGGTATCGTATTCTCTCTCCCTGTTTGTCTCCTCTAACATTGATTTGTTATTGGTAGCAGTAGTGATTTGTGTTATACCTTGATTGCTGGACTGATTTTACCTCAATCCGTGGGAGTTGTATTCCTCTGGCTCTCCTTCCCATCCCTCTGAGAGTGGGAAGGTGAGGGAGGGGGAGGGGAAACAAAAGGGGGAACTGTGCAGATTCAGTTTAAACCACGACACTTATCAATCAAACTTCCCAAATCACAGCCTACCAGTATTAACCTGGTAACAGATTCACCACTTCCTGAAAATGATAACAGCACAGAAACCTGCTGGTATTTAAACTCTCTCCCTGAAACATAACTCTGAGACTGTAAAATAAAATATCACTTTTAACATACCCAGGAGGTCATCAACTGCAAGCTCTTTTGAACGCCTTCAAAATATGCTATAAATGTGGACAAATCAGTGCAGCAGAGCCAATTGTAATGTGAATGCTGAAAACTGTTTTCCAGCACTGAGAGGCACAGAGCCATTGGTCACCAGGATAAGTTACATTTAAATGTTGGATTTGTATGGTTTTTATCAACCATACATGGTGTACATAGCCCTCAATTCTGCTGCAGTGGGTTTTGATCTTACAGATTGGGCATAGACATAAACACTTGAAAGACAGATTACATGACACCCTGGTTGTTACAGGTCAGAGGGAAAGATGCTTACTTCATCTTCTCACAGAATAGGCACATTAGAACAATATTAAGAGACATCCACTCAGCAGTGTCCACTCAGGAACCAAAATCATAAGCTGGATTCTCTCATCTGCTCAGCTCCTAAGACATAACCCACCATGGACTAGCTTTTATAGGCTGCATACGTGCATATGAGACCTTTCATAAATATTGCTTTATATTACATATCCTATGGCTATCCATAGGAAAAAATACACAAAGACTGATCAAACATTTGTACACAAATAGAATCAGTTTTATTTCATTTTCTTAGCTTGTTCATTTGGATGCATGAATCTGTCTCTAGCACAATGTAGTATTTGTAATAGCTATTGTACCTGTCACTGATAAATTTTGCAGCAGCTTCTTGCTACACAGCCAAGTTTGGCACCAGAGTAGATGATGAAGTTATGCCCAAGCTGAATCAGTGCTATCAAGACAAGTTCAGCATTACTGATATAAGCAAATTGTATACTATAACTGTATACTACTGAAATCTTAGACATGATATCTGAAGGAGGAAAGGATATGAAACAGAAAAGTTAAATTTTGTCTTCCTGTAGCAGGAATAACAGTCTGAAAAGTATCATCTGCTTTCACTTCTTAAAACTGATGCAAAATCCTATCAAATTTAGTGAGAATCCAGTCTTCAGAAAAAGTTAGGCTTAGGCACACAGCTGAACATGAGTTTAATTTCTGCAAGAGAAAAAAAAAGCCCTGAAGTTCCTCCAGTTATCACAATGAGACACCAATAAGAATTCACCCTTACATGAACTAGCCACTGACAAAACCCAGAGTGTGGTATAGAAAACTAAAAACACATGGGAGAGCCCTGCAGGCAACGTTTTCAGTTTGGCAGGGAGAAGTCCACACAGTGCCTGCAGCTGAGCATGCAGTTGAGCAACTCAGTGGAGGAACATCTTCCAGTTCCTGTTTACTCTCTGTAGAGGGCTGACACAGAACACAGAGGAACTGGAGCCTATCTGCCCCACCACACTCCTTGCGCCCTCCTCAAAGCTATGTACCACTTCAGTCAGGTTTAAGTAACTCACTGGCTTTGCACCTGACCCATGCACTTGCACCTATCCAGTTAGACGTCCTTACGGCATGGCGGTAGTAAAAGGAGCACAAGTAGCTCAGTAACAATGTAAAGACTGAAGGCTACAAACAGAAACAGAGGAATAAAAAGAAAACTTGTCATTTCTGGGAAAGGTCTGGAAGTACCCCAAACCTGACCATATACTATCAGAGCAAGGAAAGGAGGCAGGGGGAAGAAATGATGATAGTGTGACAAATAATCAGACCTGCTTCAAGTGCAGTTCTCCAAGGAACCAAAGCTCAGTAAGAGACTGCAGTTAAGCTAAACAATGACTATGAAAACATGCTGAGATAAACACCTTCTCCCCAAAACTGTGTCAGTGACTTCTGTTAGTTCACAGAAAAGATGCTGCTGCGTTATCTGTACTCATTTGTTTTTAGGAAGCATAAAGATAAAGGAAATGAAGCATTTAACAACCAGGCAATCGCAGGCAGAAGGCCTCAGCAAGAAAAACACTCGCCACATGCTTAAAGCACTCAAGTGATCACAGGGACTGATAAAACCTTTCAGAGGCTTGAAGTTAGGCTAGTCCATAAGTGCTTTACTGGCGCAGAGCCTTAAAGTACATGAAGAGTAGCAGAACGGGGGCTAAGATCAGTCATATCAGCATATGTAAAATAAGCAGTCATGTTAAGAAAATGGCCAACAATTTCTCCTCAGCACAGCCCGTATCTCAAAGGAGATTCTGGATTTGAACTTTTATATCAACTGCAGATGTTCAGATCAGATGTTTATTATTTACTAATTATTTACTATTAAAATATAAGAGCAACTGCTACAGAAAATAAATGTCTATATTCTTTTTTTTCACCTGTCTGAGCAACCAGCAGGAATAGTTTGGCACAGAAGCAGTTAATACACAACCAAAACCAAGTTTCATTGGTATTAAGTGTCTGGATTTCACCCTCAAGCTGATAGCATCTGCCTGGGTGGCAGAATAAACTCAACTGTATTAGAAAGAAATGAATGGCTACAACTTCCATTGATACAAGTCTAACCAAAACATTCACAGAAACAAGCCTCCTGCTCAGTTGTTCCATTTACTGTTGTTACATCTGAGTACACCTGATATAAAAAAACACAAAAGGTACCATTAAAACAAGCAAACATTCAGATACAGCTTGACTTCGGGAAAGCTGCATATTGGGAACTGGTTAGGAGCTACTGCTAAAAGCAAAGAAGCAGCTACTTCTAGGGCTACTTACAACCCTTCAGAGCCAAAAACTGATGTACAAGGGAGATCTCTGCGACTTCAGGATTTCCTCCCTCTGATTTTTTATTAAAGCCTGTAATTCACAAAGCAAATCAAATGCTTAAGTATGAGCACCAGCTGGGAGGTGAAAGTCAAGCTGCATAACTTATGCTTGGTGCTCTTTCTTCAGCTATTACCAAGCACAGAAAGTCCCATTTGAAAACCCAGATCCCTGTTCCAGCACCTCTCACCCCCACAGTCTTCAGTTTAACCCCAGAAACAAAGATTTTTCTGGACTAAGTCTTTAATTACCAAGTGGCCATGAGGTGGAAGAGGCAAATACTTTGAGATACTTATAGAGACAAGAAAAATCATCTTCCTTCTCCCCTTCCATCCAACACTTTCCTTCCTCACGTCAGCCTCCTCATTTCTTCCTACTGCCAGCCTCATGCTAACAGTAGTCATCATGACAGAAAAAGATAACTTTTAAAATCAATTACTCATCCTAGATTGAGACTATAGAAACTGTTATCCTAATTAATGGAAATGTTTTAATGATGGTAGGAGCGAGTTTCCAATGTAAGGCTCAAAAGAGAGACTTAAATAACCCCTCCATTTTATAAGCACAATATTGACTTGGGGAGGTGATGATGTGGGAGCATGTATCACTTGAGCTGATGGGAAAAGAAGATTCAGAAAGTCCAGCTATTTCAGGTTGACGTTGCTGCCTTTAAAGAAAATAACACAGCAACAACCAACTCTGCCATAAGCTTTTAATGGAGACATCCTTGACTGTCCCCAGTGTTTTAAGGACACTGATAAACACGAGTCACCAGCAAGATATATCTGACTTAGCACCCACTAATACACTAGCATGCTGTACAGAGTAACTCATAATACTTCAGACTCCCAGTAAACTCCAGCAGAATCTTCTTCACAGTTCAAACATCTTCCTTATAAAATATAAAAAACCTACCTTTTCTGAGAGAAAAAAATACTCTCAACAGAAGTCATGCTGGCTACCTTACAAACATGGATGCAATTTCAATTTCCTTTCATAACGGA
Organism: Melopsittacus undulatus; assembly: GCF_012275295.1. NCBI lineage: Eukaryota > Metazoa > Chordata > Aves > Psittaciformes > Psittaculidae > Melopsittacus > Melopsittacus undulatus. Next base: position 2,500 of record NW_022994267.1, on the reverse strand, counting down.
GAATAACTGTTCACAGTTTCTGTCTTTAGAAGGAAATTTCTCTGTTACTTCCCTCTCAAATTAATGGCACACCAAACAGTGGGCTAAGTGCCCACTGGAAACACAGCTATCACCTAGCACCAAACTGTCAAACTGTGTCAAAGCAGAAGCCTTCCAAAGTTCTTGACTAAATCCTCCAGAAGACTTTCCAGCACAGCAAAACTACATCTAGAAGAGGAGCATCTACTTCCAGGATAATTTTATTCTCCTGCAAGACTCCACAGTGCCAGAAAGAAAACTGTCATTCCCTGGATGAGAGAAGAGACAGGGCTCTGGTTCCCAAGATTACTGAAATACCATATCAAGGTCCCTCATGTCCAACATGTCACTCCAGAGTGAACGACAAGCTGGTTTTTACATTAGCCATCCCAAGCACGCAAAGCCTTTCAGACTCACAATTCTACATGTGTGCACAATTGTACCCTCAAGCACTCAGACCACATGAAACAGCATGCTTAGCAATATCACAGAAATACATATAACTTGTGTGTGTGAAGACCTGGATAAACACCTGGCTTTGCAGCTCTGCATGAATGGAAACAAGCCAAATTCAGCTAAACCGTCACCTTCTCCTAACCTATCTCATTCTGGGGGAAGTGGGTGGGGGACAATGTGCACAAGCAGCTCTTGGCACCAACAAGCAGTGAGAAGCTGCAGCTGGCAGAGCATCAAGCAAAGCAGCTATGAGGATCAAGCCCAGAAGGCCGTGTCAGCAACCATGCCCCAACTGTAGAAACAGAAGCAAGTAAGTTTTAGGAAAGCAGATGTTGCTTCAACAGTCTCGTTGTGCAGTGAGTGGGTATACTTTTTACTTACCAAAAAAACCTATTAATGCATGGAAGATATTCTGGGGACATCGAAGTTTTGCATGTATTTCATTTCTTAGGGTTCTGTCCAAGAGCAAATGTAGGATTAGGGGATAAAAAGTAAAAAGAGAGAGAAACAAATGTCTGGTTTGGCTTGCAAATACCACATTTGTTATGGGGAAGAATGCTGGAAGGGGTTTTGCCTTTTTTTGTTTGACTTTGAATATTTTGAAAAGTAACTAAACAGAAGACCGAGACGAAAATAGAAATTTTACAGGAAGGGTTTTGGTTTAGTAGAAAATTGTGACATGGTCTGGATGGCCCAACCCAACATCCCAACTGCCCCAGGAGAACAGGCTGCTAAACACTGCCCACAGGCAGACCACATTTCCACGGAAGTAGTGCATATGCAGTCCTCAGTGGCAAGGAATCACTTATTGCCAGCCAAGTATAACACTGTCCATGCCCCCACGGTGCAAAAGTAGCATCATTTTCCCAAAATAGCAGGGATTAGGGAAGGCAGTGAACTAAACCCAGACTTCTAAGCCAAACAGCTACAGCTTTCACTTGGTTGACAAAATAGAAGCTACAATCATAGCAGCATTCAGAATGTAGCCATTTCAATCAACATACACTGGCTAGGAAAGATGCTAATGACTTTACCAGATCACAAAAAAAAAAAAACCCAAACCAAGTAACCTTCTACACTTCTGATTTGCTCCAAACTCTTTCCTCTGAGATTGATTTTTTCTTAGGAAGTGCATATACATCCCTAATTTTGCATCGTTCCTCCATGTGTCTTTTATTTCTGCCTTCCAAATAACCTCTCTTTGCAGATTCCAAAACCCATGTCTAAAACTTCGGAAATCTGGGAAGCTTGCTGCAGAGAAATGGTTTTTTCATTCCCATCTCCCCACCTTACTATCTATGAGAATATTTCTTAAGCTGCTAACCAAAACGACCAACAAAGGACAAATCACTGCCAAACAGTTTCAGAGTTTCCTCTCACGTGAGAACCAAGCACTAAAGAAACACTAACATGGAAGTAATTAAAAACACCTTAAAATAGTAATGTAAGCACATGGTGTAAATTGCCAGCTCACAGCACAAGGTGGGGGGGGAGTGGGGAATGCTGTCTTTTGGTCTGTCTTTACTGACATTTTAAGCATGTGACACTTGTCTGCAATCACTGTCCAGACACACACAAAACCTTCAGGATTTTTGCTGACTGGTATTTTTCTAATTACTCCAAAGAACAGCTTTGTTTGTTGCTCCTGACAAAGCAGCTGTTGAGGAAAAGCCTTCTTGGATGGACTTTCAGCATCTCAAACAGCACTCTGGGCAAAACCATCCCAGTTCAATGACTATTTCTATTAAGTACTCATCTGCAAAACACATATTCTTCATTCAGTATCACACCTGACAGTTGAGAGCATCTCCCTAGCAACCATCACTACCACACTTGCAGCCAGAGGATATAAAAACATTTGAGAAGCTGCAACAACCTTCTACAGGAGATGCTATTTTGAAAAAAACAAAGTGAAATACAGACGAAATCTTAGGACTGTCATGTTCATCTAGGTTAGGGGTTTGCTTGGATGGCTTTTTTTTCCTTGGCTTTTTGAGACCAGACATTGGTGAAAACAAATATGGAA
>NW_022994266.1:0-74835 GCF_012275295.1 Melopsittacus undulatus | reverse complement strand
TCCCGGGCGGCCTGGGCCGGGGGGGCCTTGTTACCCCGGCAACGGCCCTGGGGGCCGGGGGCAGAGAGTGCGGGCGGGCGGGGGGGCAGCGTTGCGAAGCCAGGCGTGCGCTGAACAGGCGCAGCACCAGTACCCCCTCATGGCCCTCCGGCCCCGGGCGCGGGGGCCCGTCGTTCGGGCGGGTTGGCAGGGCGCCCGGGCCCGGGCGGTCGGTGCCTGGGGGGGCCTTGTTGCCCACGGCAACGGCCCTGGGGCCGGGGGCAGAGAGTGAGGGGCGGGCGGGGGCAGCGTTGTGAAGCCAGGCGTGCGCTGAACAGGCGCAGCAACCAGTACCCCCTCCTGGCCCTCCGGCCCCGGGCGAGGGGCCCGGCGTTCGGGCGGGTTGGCAGGGCGGCCCGGGCCCGGGCGGTCGGGGCCGGGGGGGGCCTTGTTGCCCACGGCAACGCCCTGGGGGCCGGGGGGCAGAGAGTGAGGGGCGGGCGGGGGGCAGCGTTGCGAAGCCAGGCGTGCGCTGAACAGGCGCAGCACCAGTACCCCCTCCTGGCCCTCCAGCCCCTGGCGCGGGGGCCCGGAATTCGGGCGGGTTGGCAGGGCGCCCGGGCCCGGGCGGCAGGGGCCGGAGGGGGCCTTGTTGCCCACGGCAACGGCCCTGGGGGCCGGGGGCAGAGAGTGAGGGGCGGGCGGGGGGCAGCGTTGCGAAGCCAGGCGTGCGCTGAACAGGCGCAGCACCAGTACCCCCTCCTGGCCCTCCGGCCCCGGGAGCCCGGCGTTCAGGCGGGTTGGCAGGGGCGCCCGGGCCCGGGCGGCCGGGGCCGGGGGGGGGCCTTGTTGCCCACGGCAACGGCCCTGGGGGCCGGGGGCAGAGAGTGAGGGGCGGGCGGGGGGCAGCGATGCGAACCCAGGCGTGCGCTGAACAGGCGCAGCACCAGTACCCCCTCCTGGCTCTCTGGCCCCGGGCGCGGGGGCCCGGCATTCGGGCGGGTTGGCAGGGCACCCGTGCCCGGGCGGCCGGGGTGGGGGGGGCCTTGTTGCCCACGGCAACGGCCCTGGGGGCCGGGGGCAGAGAGTGAGGGGCGGGCGGGGGACAGCGTTGCGAAGCCAGGCGTTCGCTGAACAGGCGCAGCACCAGTACCGCCTCCTGGCCCTCCGGCCCCGGGCGCGGTGGCCCGGCGTTCGGGCGGGTTGGCAGGGGCGCCCGGGCCCGGGCGACCGGGGCCGGGGGGGGCCTTTTTGCCCACGGCAACGGCCCTGGGGGCCGGGGGCAGAGAGTGAGGGGCGGGGCGGGGGGCAGCGTTGCGAAGCCAGGCGTGCGCTGAACAGGCGCAGCACCAGTACCCCCTCCTGGCCCTCCGGGCCCGGGCGCGAGGGCCCGACGTTCGGGCGGGTTGGCAGGGTGCCCGGGCCCGTGTGGCCGGGGCCGGGGGGGGCCTTGTTGCCCACGGCAACGGCCCTGGGGGCCGGGGGCAGAGAGTGAGGGGCGGGCGGGGGCAGCGTTGCGAAGCCAGGCGTGCACTGAACAGGCGCAGCACCAGTACCCCCTCCTGGCCCTCCGGCCCCGGGGGGTCCCGGAGTACAGGCAGGTTGGCAGGGCGCCCGGGCCCGGGCGGCCGGGGCCGCGGGGGGGCCTTGTTGCCCACGGCAACGGCCCTGGGGGCCGGGGGCAGAGAGTGAGGGGCGGGCGGGGGGCAGCGTTGCAAAGCCAGGCATGCGCTGAACAGGCGCAGCACCAGTACCCCCTCCTGGCCCTCCGGCCCCGGGCGCGGGGGCCCGGCGTTCGGGCGGGTTGGCAGGGTATCGGGGCACGGGCGGCCGGGGCCGGGGGGGGTCTTGTTGCCCACGGCAACAGCCCTGGGGGCAGGGAGCAGAGAGTGAGGGGCGGGCGGGGGGCAGCGTTCCGAAGCCAGGCGTGCGCTGAACAGGCGCAGCACCAGTACCCCCTCCTGGCCCTCCGGCCCCGGGCGCGGGGGCCCGGCGTTCGGGCGGGTTGGCAGTGCGCCCGGGCCCGGGCGGCCGGGGCCGGGGGGGGCCCTTGTTGCCCACGGCAACGGCCCTGGGGGCCAGGGGCAGAGAGTGAGGGGCGGGGCGGGGGGCAGCGTTGCGAAGCCAGGCGTGCGCTGAACAGGCGCAGCACCAGTACCCCCTCCTGGCCTTCCGGCCCCGGGCGCGGGGGCCCAGCGTTCGGGCGGGTTGGAAGGGCGCCCGGGCACGGGCGGCAGGGGCCGCGGGGGCCTTGTTGCCCACGGCAACGGCCCTGGCGGCCAGGGGCAGAGAGTGAGGGGGCGGGCGGGGGGCAGCGTTGCGACGCTAGGCGTGCGCTGAACAGGCGCAGTACCAGTAACCCCTCCTGGCCCTCCGGCCCCGGGCGCAGGGGCCCAGCGTTCGGGCGGGTTGGAAGGGCGCCCGGGCCCGGGCGGCCGGGGCCGGGGGGGGCCTTGTAGCCCACGGCAACGGCCCTGGGGGCCGGGGGCAGAGAGTGAGGGGCAGGCGGGGGGCAGCCTTGCGAAGCCAGGCGTGCGCTGAACAGGCGCAGCACCAGTAGCCCCTCCTGGCCCTCCGACCCCGGGGGCGGGAGCCCGGCGTTCGGGCGGGTTGGCACGGCGCCCGGGCCCGGGCGGCAGGGGCCGGGGGGGGCCTTGTTGCCCAAAGCCACGGCCCTGGGGGCCGGGGGCAGAGAGTGAGGGGCGTGCGGGGGGCAGCGTTGCGAAGCCAGGCGTGCGCTGAACAGGCGCAGCACCAGTACCCCCTCCTGGCCCTCCGGCCCCGGGGGTCCGGCGTTCAGGCGGGTTGGCAGGGCGCCCGGGCCCGGGCGCCCGGGGCCGCGGGGGGGCCTTGTTGCCCACGGCAACGGCCCTGGGGGCCGGGGGCAGAGAGTGAGGGGCGGGCGGGGGACAGCGTTGCGAAGCCAGGCGTGCGCTGAACAGGCGCAGCAACCAGTGCCCCCTCCTGGCCCTCCGGCCCCGGGCGCGGTGGCCCGGCGTTCAGGCGGGTTGGCAGGGCGCCCGGGCCCGGGCGACCGGGGCCGGGGAGGGCCTTCTTGCCCACGGCAACAGCCCTGGGGGCCGGGGGCAGAGAGTGAGGGGCAGGCGGGGGGCAGCGTTCCGAAGCCAGGCGTGCGCTGAACAGGCGCAGCACCAGTACCCCCTCCTGGCCCTCCGGCCCCGGGCGCGGGGGCCCGGCGTTCGGGCGGGTTGGCAGGGCGCCCGGGCCCGGGCGGTCCAGGCCGGGGGGGGGCCGTGTTTCCCACGGCAACGGCCCTGGGGGCCGGGGGCAGAGAGTGGAGGGGCGGGCGGGGGGCAGCGTTGCGAAGCCAGGCGTGCGCTGAACAGGCGCAGCACCAGTACCCCCTCCTGGCCCTCCGGCCCCGGGGGTCCGGCGTTCAGGCGGGTTGGCAGGGCACCCGGGCCCGGGCGGCCGGGGCCGCGGGGGGGCCTTGTTGCCCACGGCAACGGCCCTGGGGGCCGGGGGCAGAGAGTGAGGGGCGGGCGGGGGGCAGCGTTGCGAAGCCAGGCGTGCGCTGAACAGGCGCAGCACCAGTACCCCCTCCTGGCCCTCCGGCCCCGGGCGCGGGGGCCCGGCGTTCAGGCGGGTTGGCAGGGCGCCCGGGCCCGGGCGGCCGGGGCCGGGGGGGGCCTTGTTGCCCACGGCAACAGCTCTGGGGGCCGGGGGCAGAGAGTGAGGGGCAGGCGGGGGGCAGCGTTCCGAAGCCAGGCGTGCGCTGAACAGGCGCAGCACCAGTACCCCCTCCTGGCCCTCCAGCCCCGGGCGCGGGGGCCCGGCGTTCGGGCGGGTTGGCAGTGCACACGGGCCCAGGCGGCCGGGGCCGGGGGGGGCCTTGTTGCCCACGGCAACGGCCCTGGGGGCCAGGGGCAGAGAGTGAGGGGCGGGCGGGGGGCAGCGTTGCGAAGCCAGGCGTGCGCTGAACAGGCGCAGCACCAGTACAGCCTCCTGGCCCTCCGGCCCCGGGCGCGGGGGCCCAGCGTTCGGGCGGGTTGGAAGGGCGCCCGGGCCCGGGCGGGCCGGGGCCGGGGGGGGCCTTGTTGCCCACGGCAACGGCCCTGGGGGCCGGGGGCAGAGAGTGAGGGGCGTGCGGGGGGCAGCGTTGCGAAGCCAGGCGTGCGCTGAACAGGCGCAGCACCAATACCCCCACCTGGCCCTCCGGCCCCGGGGGTCCGGCATTCAGGCGGGTTGGCAGGGCGCCCGGCCCGGGCGGCCGGGGCCGCGGGGGGGCCTTGTTGCCCACGGCAACGGCCCTGGGGGCCGGGGGCAGAGAGTGAGGGGCAGGCGGGGGGCAGCGTTGCGAAGCCAGGCGTGCGCTGAACAGGCGCAGCACCAGTACCCCCTCCTGGCCCTCCGGCCCCGGGCGCGGGGGCCCGGCATTCGGGCGGGTTGGCAGGGCGCCCGGGCCCAGGCGGCCGGGGCCGGGGGGGGCCTTGTTGCCCACGGCAATGGCCTTGGGGGCCGGGGGCAGAGAGTGAGGGGCGGGCGGTGGGCAGCGTTGCGAAGCCAGGCGTGCGCTGAACAGGCGCAGCACCAGTACCCCCTCCTGGCCCTCCGCCCCGGGGGCGGGGGCCCGGCGTTCAGGCAGGTTGGCAGGGCGCCCGTGCCCGGGCGGCCAGGGCCGGGGGGGGCCTTGTTGCCAACGGCAACGGCCCTGGGGGCCAGGGTCAGAGAGTGAGGGGCGGGCGGGGGGCAGCGTTGCGATGCCAGGCGTGCGCTGAACAGGCGCAGCACCAGTACCCCCTCCTGGCCCTCCGGCCCCGGGGGCCCGGCGTTCAGGCGGGTTGGCAGGGCGCTCGGGCCCGGGCGGCCGGGGGCGCGGGGGGGCATTGTTGCCCACGGCAACGGCCCTGGGGGCCGGGGGCAGAGAGTGAGGGGCGGGCAGGGGGCAGCGTTGTGAATCCAGGCGTGCGCTGAACAGGCGCAGCACCAGTACCCCCTCCTGGCCTTCCGGCCCCGAGCGCGGGGGTCCGGCGTTCGGGCGGGTTGGCAGGGCGCCCAGGCCCGGGCGGCCCGGACCGGGGGGGTTCTTCTTGCCCACGGCAACGGCCCTGGGGGCCGGGGCCAGAGAGTGAGGTGCGGGCGGGGGGCAACGTTGCGAAGCCAGGCGTGCGCTGAACAGGCGCAGCACCAGTACCCCCTCCTGGCCCTCCGGCCCCGGGGGCGGGAGCCCGGCGTTCGGGCGGGTTGGCAGGGGGCACGGGCCCGGGCGGCCGGGGCCGGGGGGGGCCTTGTTGCCCACGGCAACGGCCCTGGGGGCCGGGGGCAGAGAGTGAGGGGCGGGCGGGGGGCAGCGTTGCGAAGCCAGGCGTGCGCTGAACAGGCGCAGCACCAGTACCCCCTCCTGGCCCTCCGGCCCCGGGCGCAAGGGCCCGACGTTCGGGCGGGTTGGCAGGGCGCCCGGGCCCGTGTGGCCGGGGCCGGAGGGGGCCTTGTTGCCCACGGCAACGGCCCTGGGGGCCGGGGGCAGAGAGTGAGGGGCGGGCGGGGGGCAGCGTTGCGAAGCCAGGCGTGCGCTGAACAGGCGCAGCACCAGTACCCCCTCCTGGCCCTCCGGCCCCGGGCGTGGGGGCCCGGCGTTCGGGCGGGTTGGCAGGGCGCCCTGGCCCGGGCGGCCGGGGCCGGGGGGGGCCTTGTTGCCCACCGCAACGGCCCTGGGGGCCGGGGGCAGAGAGTGAGGGGCGGGCGGGGGGCAGCGTTGCGAAGCCAGGCGTGCGCTGAACAGGCGCAGCACCAGTACCCCCTCCTGGCCCTCCGGCCCCGGGCGCGAGGGCCCGGCGTTCGGGCGGGTTGGCAGGGCGCCCGGGCCCGGGCGGCCGGGGCCGGGGGGGGCCTTGTTGCCCACGGCAACGGCCCTGGGGGCCGGGGGCAGAGATTGAGGGGCGGGCGGGGGGCAGCGTTGCGAAGCCAGGCGTGCGCTGAACAGGCGCAGCACCAGTGCCCCCTCCTGGCCCTCCGGCCTTGGGCGCGGGGGCCCGGCGTTCGGGCGGGTTGGCAGGGCGCCCGGGCCCGGGCGGTCGGTGCCGGGGGGGGCCTTGTTGCCCACGGCAACGGCCCTGGGGGCCGGGGGCAGAGAGTGAGGGGCGGGCGGGGGGGCAGCGTTGCGAAGCCAGGCGTGCGCTGAACAGGCGCAGCACCAGTGCCCCCTCCTGGCCCTCCGGCCCCGGGCGCGGGGGCCCGGCGTTCGGGCGGGTTGGCAGGGCGCCCGGGCCCGGGCGGTCGGGGCCGGGGGGGGCCTTGTTGCCCACGGCAACGGCTCTGGTTGCCGGGGGCAGAGAGTGAGGGGCGGGCGGGGGGCAGCGTTGCGAAGCCAGGCGTGCGCTGAACAGGCGCAGCACCAGTACCCCCTCCTGGCCCTCCGGGCGCGGGGGCCCGGCGTTCAGGCGGGTTGGCAGGGCGCCCGGGCCCGGGCGGCCGGGGCCGGGGGGGGCCTTGTTGCCCACGGCAACAGCCCTGGGGGCCGGGGGCAGAGAGTGAGGGGCAGGCGGGGGGCAGCGTTCCGAAGCCAGGCGTGCGCTGAACAGGCGCAGCACCAGTACCCCCTCCTGGCCCTCCGGCCCCGGGCGCGGGGGCCCGGCGTTCGGGCGGGTTGGCAGTGCGCCCGGGCCCAGGCGGCCGGGGCCGGGGGGGGCCTTGTTGCCCACGGCAACGGCCCTGGGGGCCAGGGGCAGAGAGTGAGGGGCGGGCGGGGGGGCAGCGTTGCGAAGCCAGGCGTGCGCTGAACAGGCGCAGCACCAGTACAGCCTCCTGGCCCTCCGGCCCCGGGCGCGGGGGCCCAGCGTTCGGGCGGGTTGGAAGGGCGCCCGGGCCCGGGCGGCCGGGGCCGGGGGGGGCCTTGTTGCCCACGGCAACGGCCCTGGGGGCCGGGGGCAGAGAGTGAGGGGCGTGCGGGGGGCAGCGTTGCGAAGCCAGGCGTGCGCTGAACAGGCGCAGCACCAATACCCCCACCTGGCCCTCCGGCCCCGGGGGTCCGGCATTCAGGCGGGTTTGCAGGGCGCCCGGGCCCGGGAGGCCGGGGCCGCGGGGGGGCCTTGTTGCCCACGGCAACGGCCCTGGGGGCCGGGGGCAGAGAGTGAGGGGCGGGCGGGGGGGCAGCGTTGCGAAGCCAGGCGTGCGCTGAACAGGCGCAGCACCAGTACCCCCTCCTGGCCCTCCGGCCCCGGGCGCGAGGGCCCGACGTTCGGGCGGGTTGGCAGGGCGCCCGGGCCCGTGTGGCCGGGGCCGGGGGGGGCCTTGTTGCCCACGGCAACGGCCCTGGGGGCCGGGGGCAGAGAGTGAGGGGCGGGCGGGGGGCAGCGTTGCGAAGCCAGGCGTGCGCTGAACAGGCGCAGCACCAGTACCCCCTCCTGGCCCTCCGGCCCCGGGCGTGGGGGCCCGGCGTTCGGGCGGGTTGGCAGGGCGCCCTGGCCCGGGCGGCCGGGGCCGGGGGGGGCCTTGTTGCCCACGGCAACGGCCCTGGGGGCCGGGGGCAGAGAGTGAGGGGCGGGCGGGGGGCAGCGTTGCAAAGCCAGGCGTGCGCTGAACAGGCGCAGCACCAGTACCCCCTCCTGGCCCTCCGGCCCCGGGCGCGAGGGCCCGACGTTCGGGCGGGTTGGCAGGGCGCCCGGGCCCGGGCGGCCGGGGCCGGGGGGGGCCTTGTTGCCCACGGCAACGGCCCTGGGGGCCGGGGGCAGAGAGTGAGGGGTGGGCGGGGGGCAGCGTTGCGAAGCCAGGCGTGCGCTGAACAGGCGCAGCACCAGTAACCCCTCCTGGCCCTCCGGCCCCGGGCGCGGGGGCCCGGCGTTCCAGCGGATTGGCAGGGCGCCCGGGCCCGGGCGGTCGGGGCCGGGGGGGGCCTTGTTGCCAACGGCAACGGCCCTGGGGGCCGGGGGCAGAGAGTGAGGGGCAGGCGGGGGGCAGCGTTGCGAAGCCAGGTGTGCGCTGAACAGGCGCAGCACCAGTACCCCCTCCTGGCCCTCCGGTGCCGGGCGCGGGGGCCCGGCGTTCGGGCGGGTTGGCAGGGGGCCCGGGCCCGGGCGGCCGGGGCCGGGGGGGGCCTTGTTACCCACGGCAACGGCCCTGGTGGCCGGGGGCAGAGAGTGAGGGGCGGGCGGGGGGCAGCGTTGCGAAGCCAGGCGTGCGCTGAACAGGCGCAGCACCAGTACCCCCTCCTGGCCCTCCGGCCCCGGGCGCGGGGGGCCCGGCGTTCGGGCGGGTTGGCAGGGCGCCCGGGCCCGGGCGGCCGGGGCCGGGGGGGGCCTTGTTGCCCACGGCAACGGCCCTGGGGGCCGGGGGCAGAGATTGAGGGGCGGGCGGGGGGCAGCGTTGCGAAGCCAGGCGTGCGCTGAACAGGCGCAGCACCAGTGCCCCCTCCTGGCCCTCCGGCCTTGGGCGCGGGGGCCCGGCGTTCGGGCGGGTTGGCAGGGCGCCCGGGCCCGGGCGGTCGGTGCCGGGGGGGGGCCTTGTTGCCCACGGCAACGGCCCTGGGGGCCGGGGGCAGAGAGTGAGGGGCGGGCGGGGGGCAGCGTTGCGAAGCCAGGCGTGCGCTGAACAGGCGCAGCACCAGTGCCCCCTCCTGGCCCTCCGGCCCCGGGCGCGGGGGCCCGGCGTTCGGGCGGGTTGGCAGGGCGCCCGGGCCCGGGCGGTCGGGGCCGGGGGGGGGCCTTGTTGCCCACGGCAACGGCTCTGGTTGCCGGGGGCAGAGAGTGAGGGGCGGGCGGGGGGCAGCGTTGCGAAGCCAGGCGTGCGCTGAACAGGCGCAGCACCAGTACCCCCTCCTGGCCCTCCGGCCCAGGGCGCGGGGGCCCGGCGTTCAGGCGGGTTGGCAGGGCGCCCGGGCCCGGGCGGCCGGGGCCGGGGGGGGCCTTGTTGCCCACGGCAACAGCCCTGGGGGCCGGGGGCAGAGAGTGAGGGGCAGGCGGGGGGGCAGCGTTCCGAAGCCAGGCGTGCGCTGAACAGGCGCAGCACCAGTACCCCCTCCTGGCCCTCCGGCCCCGGGCGCGGGGGCCCGGCGTTCGGGCGGGTTGGCAGTGCGCCCGGGCCCAGGCGGCCGGGGCCGGGGGGGGCCTTGTTGCCCACGGCAACGGCCCTGGGGGCCAGGGGCAGAGAGTGAGGGGCGGGCGGGGGGCAGCGTTGCGAAGCCAGGCGTGCGCTGAACAGGCGCAGCACCAGTACAGCCTCCTGGCCCTCCGGCCCCGGGCGCGGGGGCCCAGCGTTCGGGCGGGTTGGAAGGGCGCCCGGGCCCGGGCGGCCGGGGCCGGGGGGGGCCTTGTTGCCCACGGCAACGGCCCTGGGGGCCGGGGGCAGAGAGTGAGGGGCGTGCGGGGGGCAGCGTTGCGAAGCCAGGCGTGCGCTGAACAGGCGCAGCACCAATACCCCCACCTGGCCCTCCGGCCCCGGGGGTCCGGCATTCAGGCGGGTTTGCAGGGCGCCCGGGCCCGGGCGGCCGGGGCCGGGGGGGGGGGCTTGTTGCCCACGGCAACGGCCCTGGGGGCCGGGGGCAGAGAGTGAGGGGCAGGCGGGGGGCAGCGTTGCGAAGCCAGGCGTGCGCTGAACAGGCGCAGCACCAGTACCCCCTCCTGGCCCTCCGGCCCCGGGCGCGGGGGCCCGGCGTTCGGGCGGGTTGGCAGGGCGCCCGGACCCGGGCGGCCGGGGCCGGGGGGGGCCTTGTTGCCCACGGCAATGGCCTTGGGGGCCGGGGGCAGAGAGTGAGGGGCGGGCGGTGGGCAGCGTTGCGAAGCCAGGCGTGCGCTGAACAGGCGCAGCACCAGTACCCCCTCCTGGCCCTCCGGCCCCGGGGGCGGGGGCCCGGCGTTCAGGCGGGTTGGCAGGGCGCCCGTGCCCGAGCGGCCAGGGCCGGGGGAGGCCTTGTTGCCAACGGCAACGGCCCTGGGGGCCAGGGTCAGAGAGTGAGGGGCGGGCGGGGGGCAGCGTTGCGATGCCAGGCGTGCGCTGAACAGGCGCAGCACCAGTACCCCCTCCTGGCCCTCCGGCCCCGGGGGCCCGGCGTTCAGGCGGGTTGGCAGGGCGCTCGGGCCCGGGCGGCCGGGGGCGCGGGGGGGCATTGTTGCCCACGGCAACGGCCCTGGGGGCCGGGGGCAGAGAGTGAGGGGCGGGCAGGGGGCAGCATTGCGAATCCAGGCGTGCGCTGAACAGGCGCAGCACCAGTACCCCCTCCTGGCCTTCCGGCCCCGAGCGCGGGGGTCCGGCGTTCGGGCGGGTTGGCAGGGCGCCCAGGCCCGGGCGGCCCGGACCGGGGGGGTTCTTCTTGCCCACGGCAACGGCCCTGGGGGCCGGGGCCAGAGAGTGAGGTGCGGGCGGGGGGCAACGTTGCGAAGCCAGGCGTGCGCTGAACAGGCGCAGCACCAGTACCCCCTCCTGGCCCTCCGGCCCCGGGCGCGAGGGCCCGGCGTTCGGGCGGGTTGGCAGGGCGCCCGGGCGCGGGCGGCCGGGGCCGGGGGGGGCCTTGTTGCCAACGGCAACGGCCCTGGGGGCCGGGGGCAGAGAGTGAGGGGCGTGCGGGGGGCAGCGTTGCGAAGCCAGGCGTGCGCTGAACAGGCGCAGCACCAGTACCCCCTCCTGGCCCTCCGGCCCCGGGGGCCCGGCGTTCAGGCGGGTTGGCAGGGCGCTCGGGCCCGGGCGGCCGGGGGCGCGGGGGGGCATTGTTGCCCACGGCAACGGCCCTGGGGGCCGGGGCCAGAGAGTGAGGTGCGGGCGGGGGGCAACGTTGCGAAGCCAGGCGTGCGCTGAACAGGCGCAGCACCAGTACCCCCTCCTGGCCCTCCGGCCCCGGGCGCGAGGGCCCGGCGTTCGGGCGGGTTGGCAGGGCGCCCGGGCGCGGGCGGCCGGGGCCGGGGGGGGGCCTTGTTGCCAACGGCAACGGCCCTGGGGGCCGGGGGCAGAGAGTGAGGGGCGTGCGGGGGGCAGCGTTGCGAAGCCAGGCGTGCGCTGAACAGGCGCAGCACCAGTACCCCCTCCTGGCCCTCCGGCCCCGGGCACGGGGGCCCGGCGTTCGGGCGGGTTGGCAGGGCGCCCGCGCCCGGGCGGCCGGGGCCGGGGGGGGCCTTGTTGCCCACGGCAACGGCCCTGGGGGCCGGGGGCAGAGAGTGAGGGGCGGGCGGGGGGCAGCGTTGCGAAGCCAGGCGTGCGCTGAACAGGCGCAGCACCAGTACCCCCTCCTGGCCCTCCGGCCCCGGGCGCAAGGGCCCGACGTTCGGGCGGGTTGGCAGGGCGCCCGGGCCCGTGTGGCCGGGGCCGGAGGGGCCTTGTTGCCCACGGCAACGGCCCTGGGGGCCGGGGGCAGAGAGTGAGGGGCGGGCGGGGGGCAGCGTTGCGAAGCCAGGCGTGCGCTGAACAGGCGCAGCACCAGTACCCCCTCCTGGCCCTCCGGTGCCGGGCGCGGGGGCCCGGCGTTCGGGCGGGTTGGCAGGGGGCCCGGGCCCGGGCGGCCGGGGCCGGGGGGGGCCTTGTTACCCACGGCAACGGCCCTGGGGGCCGGGGGCAGAGAGTGAGGGGCGGGCGGGGGGCAGCGTTGCGAAGCCAGGCGTGCGCTGAACAGGCGCAGCACCAGTACCCCTTCCTGGCCCTCCGGCCCCGGGCGCGGGGGCCCGGCGTTCGGGCGGGTTGGCAGGGCGCCCGGGCCCGGGCGGCCGGGGCCGGGGGGGGGCCTTGTTGCCCACGGCAACGGCCCTGGGGGCCGGGGGCAGAGATTGAGGGGCAGGCGGGGGGCAGCGTTGCGAAGCCAGGCGTGCGCTGAACAGGCGCAGCACCAGTGCCCCCTCCTGGCCCTCCGGCCTTGGGCGCGGGGGCCCGGCGTTCGGGCGGGTTGGCAGGGCGCCCGGGCCCGGGCGGCCGGGGCCGGGGGGGGCCTTGTTGCCCACGGCAACGGCCCTGGGGGCCGGGGGCAGAGAGTGAGGGGCGGGCGGGGGGCAGCGTTGCGAAGCCAGGCGTGCGCTGAACAGGCGCAGCACCAGTGCCCCCTCCTGGCCCTCCGGCCCCGGGCGCGGGGGCCCGGCGTTCGGGCGGGTTGGCAGGGCGCCCGGGCCCGGGCGGTCGGGGCCGGGGGGGGCCTTGTTGCCCACGGCAACGGCTCTGGTTGCCGGGGGCAGAGAGTGAGGGGCGGGTGGGGGGCAGCGTTGCGAAGCCAGGCGTGCGCTGAACAGGCGCAGCACCAGTGCCCCCTCCTGGCCCTCCGGCCCCGGGCGCGGGGGCCCGGCGTTCGGGCGGGTTGGCAGTGCTGTCATTATGACCATATGGATGTACAGCTGCATGCATCTCTGTATATTAACTGGATATGTATAGGTGTAAAATCACTACTGATAGGAACACTAGCTCTAATAACCCTCAAAGAGAAATATAGAAGTTTGGAGCTTAATCAGCAATAACGTGAGCAGAAAATGAATTGGATGAAAGATGTTAGGACAGAGTTACTCATACTAAACAGGAAAGTATATGCTGGAGAAATGCTTGCCTTCTAAGTCCTTGTTACACGGACTATGAGTGGTTCTTGCTTGTCTCTATCTTTCTTCTAAGTCCTCTTTAACTACTGAAAAGCTGCAATAAAGTCTTCCTGAGGCCTTCTCTTCTTCAGGCTGGACAACCGCACTCTCTCAGTCTTTCCTCAAAAGAGAGATGCTCTGGCCTTCTAATCATTCCTGTAGCCTCCAGATTAGCTCAAACATGTCCATGTCTTTCCTGTGCTGAGAGCTCCAGAGCTGAGCACAGCACTCCACGTGAGGGTCTCACGAGAGGCACTTCAGCTGGGCTGTTGGTCATGTCACCTTCTTAAAGAAACACCCCTTTATTCCACAAAGGTATTATTTCACTCGTGTTTCTCTCTTTAACACTCATGTTTCTCCTATTAACACAGGAGCTCCTGGCTTATCTCCATAAGACTTCCAGTATGCTGTACTGTAGCCAGCCATCTCTGAGCTACAGGCTGAGGGGTGTTGCTAGCACTTCATCCCTCTAACCCTGTCCCTCAGGGTGTGATCCCATAGCTTGTTACCGCCAAGCCTGATATCATCCCCCTCCTTCTTCAACACCAGCATAGATATAGATGAGTCTCCACAGATTTAGACCATGTAATGCTTCAGTTCACAGTACAAACCTGCAAACCATCTGAGCTGGGTTTGGAAGATTAATTTTCTTTTAATTAATTTTTCTCTCAAACTGCTGAAGTTAGCAGACTTTCCCCAGCACAGAAGGATATCTTTCAGAGAGAAATACCAATAAAAAATAAACCATCAAAACCATATTCATAGCTGAAGTCCACCTTTATCTGGCAGCTTGCAAACAAATACCTTTAGAGAGCAATAGAATTATTACATTCTGTGCTGATAAATTTCTTATCAAAGCTGCACAAATTAAATTCAAGTGTCTCTTCCAGTCATTTTATTCTTCATTACTTGGACCATATTTATTTCTAGTTCTCATCTAACTTCTGTGAAAGAACATTTTCAGTATTTTTATATTCTCAGGCCTGATTAGCAATGCATTTTCCATCTATGAGTTTTCATTAAAGTGTCTCCCATCTTTGTCTCTCTTCTTCCTTCTCAAGAAGATGCATTTTTTATTTTCTACCTCTATGCCTACCACATCATTATATCTCTTTACAAAGAGAATCTTCCTCATAATTGATAGGTTCAGCAATCACATAATTTAAATATTTTAGGCAGAGTGAGAATTTACTATGGCTTTGGTAAAAAATGAAGCATTGCTTTTGAGATGCTTTTGACCAGAACAGTTAGTTCTGGACTGGTACTTAAATGAGCTGGCCTAAATTTTTTGGGACTGCCACAAACCCTTTTCTGGGAGCATAAGCAAATAACTGAATTTTCTCTTTGCCTCAAGTCTCTATTTTGTTAATGGGGATATTAATCCTTTTTTTTCTGACAGTTTTAACAGATCAAATACTTAGGCCACATTTAGGTATCATAGTTATACAAATCATATATATACACACAGAATTATTTGCAGTAAAAAACCTCTGTTTCATGTGTTTCATAGGCATTAATTTGCTGTTCATTGCAAGGAAAGACTGAAACAGAATTTGAATTGTGTGAAAGATGGAATGTGGTTCTAAACTGGTCTTTGGTATTTTGTTCTCTCTAAACTTTGCATGAGTTAATATTCTGAATTTGAAGGGTTTTTTCCTAACTTGGATTATTTTATTGATTTATTCAATACGTTAAGTAGTGAATAGGTTAAATTTGTGGTATATGTAAAGGATTTAGTCCTCCAGCTTTTCTAGATTAAACCCAAATGTTTTAAATGCTAGGCAAATTTTATTTAATTATAATGACCACAAAGTGTTGGCAAAGTAAATCTATGGCCAAAACCATTACAATTCTGCTCAGCACTCAGTCATTGAAATCTTTACAAAAAGCATTATTAAAAGATCTCTTAGTCCTCCTGATTAATCTCCCATAAATTGCTTGCACATCAGGGGAAATACTTTGTAAGATGTCTATAATTTTGTTGGAGATGGATTCATTCAGTATGGAATGTGTTTATTAACAATAAACCAGTTCAACTGAGAGCTTTCTGAATTCCACCAATGAGTAAGAAGAGTCCTTCTAAGTGAGTGATTTGTATTCCAGTAGAAAAAATCAAACCTGGGTACTTTAACATGGATAATTATGTAAGTCTGCAATATCAATTCAGAGTCATTCCAACTGTAACTTTACAGTTGTACCCCTCATTTACTGGCTGAAGTAGTGTGTTACTTTAGCTCCCACGTAATTACCAAAGGTCATTCTTTGTCTGCAGGGAAACATATGTTCAAATATAAACCACCAGACATCTGCTGGATTTAGTAAACTCTGTGTATGGAAATGTTTCTGTGCAAATGTGTGGGTATAAATGAGCCTATGGTGTGTGTGTGTTCAGCCAGTGTGATTATCTGAAATAATTCCTGCTGGGTTTGTGTTTCTTAATAAATAAGTTTAACACAGATTCGCATGGAACCGCATAACTCACTGATGATTATTTCAGGCTTGCATTGCAAATACGGAAGGTGTCTCACTGAAAACTAACATTAATTGCTGATAACAAAGTAAGCCTGAATTTTCCGTGTGCAGTTTGTTCCCTCTAGGCAATTTTTTTGCTTTAAACTTCTTACTCTAAGCTTGCTGATAAGTTTCATTGTCAGGATTTCTGTACCACCTGTTTTGTATGTGCCGTTTCTCTTTATTTTGTGAGTTCAGCCCAGGTGTGCATCTGACACTGATAGTTCATAATGAGCCGTGATACTCTCCCCAGACTCCTACTAAAAAACCTGACACCATCAAAAGACTGCCTTTAAATCAGAGCTCTCCTCTGGTTGATGAGGAGAGAGCTTTCTGAGGCAGGGCGGTTGAGCTGCTCCTTTTTTCTTGCCAAAGAATAGAATTGGTCAGCTCATACTGTTAACAAAGAAAATCCACTTAGTGTTTTACTTCTGAAAAAGTACGTAGTATAACATGCCTGATCAGTTCAGCACTGCATTCACTGCAGTCATGCATTTTAAAAAGGAGTCCAATCAAAGTACTGTCATTATGACCATATGGATATACAGCTGCATGCAACTCTGTGTATTAACTGGATATGTATAGGTATAAAATCACAACTGATAGGAACACTAGCTCTACCTAGCTCAAAGAGAAATATGGAAGTTTGGATCAAATATTGTAACTTTTTGGACACAGCATTTCATGACTGTAAAAAGCAATCATTTCCTCAGGCTTATGGCTTATAGGGGGTGCCTATAGTAAAGGCTACAAGTCAGAATGAATGCCAAGAAGGAAGGCTTTTCCTGTAATATATGTCCAAGTCACTCCATTCTTGCAGATAACTTGATTAACAGGCAGAAGACTTGCACAGCTCTTTAAATAATAAATTAATCAGAACAACATGATTTCTGTACATTTAATACCTCTGCTTTCAAAGAAATACAGCATAGAATTACACGGTTTGATAGTGCGACAAGACAAAGCTTGTTGTGAAGGTAAGTTAAGGAGTGGTGGTTCTTTAATTGATGGCACAAATTTAAATGATTGTCTCAAAAGCATAGTCTTGGCTTGCAGGAATTGATACCAAAAAGCACACAAAATGTTTGGATGTGTTTTAAGAACTTGCCTTGCCTGAAGCTTGCTCCTATGAAAGAGGCAATCAGAAAAAAGTTGATTAATAATGGAAATTAAAAAAAAGAATTAATATACATTATCAAATACTGCAAGAACAGAACGCTCTTTATCAGTGTCTGTTACTCATAGTAGTAATATTTCTGTCTGCCTCAGTCCAGAGGCTTAATGAAATACTTGAAGAGAAGATGTATTTGTCTACTGTTAAAAGGTAAAATTTAAGTATCTGAGGCAACTAAATTGTCTATCTTCATCAGTTAGTTCCTTATTCCTGTGCTCCTACGGTGTGAATGTCTCATAAGTCTTGGAACTGCTACAGAGAGATCACTGACCCATGATTTTTATCTTGCTTTAAACCCTAAGAGAAACAAAGGACAAGACTTGTCTTGAAAAGCTAAATTGGCAGTTCTTCCTGACCTGAAGGCTGACCCTACCTCATTTGTCTCATCATGAAGCAGCAATGCTTAACTCCATTAGGATTTCACAGCAGAGTAGGTAACTTAATCACATAATGGAGAAGCGTGCCTTTTTATTTCTTTTTTTTCTTTTTTTTGCCTCCAGGTGGTAAAATCAGCTGCTTTTGCAGAGATAACTTGTGTGTGGGTAGTAACTTATTTGTGACACAACCAAAGTTCATTTAGCCAGTGATTACTGCAGCAGGGGCAGTGCCGAGGAGAGAGGCTTAGGTAAGAAAAAGAAAGTCCTGGTTTTGGTTTAAATTCAAGATTAAGCTATTTTAAGGACTATGTATGTCCAGAGGGTGGAGAAAAGTGTTAGCAAGTGGCTTCCTGTAGGCTGTTTTTAGTCCCTGTGTCAGTATATTGAAGTCTGCATCTGCTGGTAGATTTGTGTCAGGCTGAATAAAGTTCATAAGTTCTCATTATTTTCCCAGTTAAAGGGAATGGTCCATTTTTAAGGTTCTAATCTGCTGTACTGCCATTAGGAGTAAATTAAATCGCTAATTTGAATTGTGTTAGCAAATTGTTCAGTTCATGTAACAGTACAGAGAATTAGTGGGATGAAGCATTCATATTTGGTGGGATCTGTTGTAATGCCTCCTGAAATGTAAATTTGAACTTGAAATGACTCAAGAAGATAATACCCTGAGTGGAAATTCATCTTATTAGTTGCTGGTGACTTTATAAACAGCATTAGCAAAGACAGATGGGAAAGGATGGGGGGGGGGAGGAGAATGAAATACACAGTAGCACAAGATATGCTAGTGTCAGAATTTATGCTGAATCCCAAGGACTCTCTCCCATGGTACTGTCAAGTTCTTAAATAGCTGAGAGTATTGTGGTTACTTGCTATGTTTCTATATCCTCAAAGTACTGTGGCTCTCTTACAAGCCACCGAAGTTCTGGAAGTAATTTTATAGTTCACAGAAACCACAGAAGTTTTATAATGTCTTTCGGAAAAGAGGAATACTGGAAACCAACTGATAATTAGCTAGAAAGAATGAGTCCCCTTTAGCAGCTGAAGAATTTGGTAGAGTTTCGCTTGGAAACCACACTGGCAGCTGTATGCCAGTTCTGATACACATTATGCTTCTGAAAAGGGAATCTCTGGCAAGTGATTTGAAAAAAAGTACTGTATGAAGTTTGAGTGTGAAAGTGACTCTTCTAAACCATGGGCTCTGACAGAAGCATACACTTACTGTTATTGTTTTGTATTTGTTTAAAAGCTGCCAGTCCGCCAGTGAGGTTGGTACGATCCCTGGAGAAGAGAAGCTTTATGCCATTGACAAGTAGCATCTCTTTGATTAAACACATCAATTAATTCTGCTGTAATCTAACTGAATGGGGTCCTTTTGACTTTAACCTTTCTTAATGTGGCATGTCTTTTGCAGACAGGAATGTTTTTAATTGTGGAAATAATGCTGTGCACACAAAGGAATACTACTTTTTCTAGTAGAGAGAGCAAATTAATCCCCTAAAATATCTCTCAGTGTGTTCTGGAGTGGTTATAGGTAGCACTGTTAGTCAACTACTTTTATTTATCTCCGGTAGCCAGTTCTGTTGGAAGAGTTGTAAGACTCAAGTTGTGTGCTTTTGGGACATTTAAAGACCCACACTATATCTAGAACAGAGTGAGCTCCAGTCCCATTCAGGTTTTGTTCTATTAAGCTAAAATTTTCCTAGACCTTAGTCCTCGGTTTCAGTTCATGTGATCTGTCCTTGCACACAATTTACTCTGGATGCTGAACCTGTTGTACAGAATTTCCTTCTCTATGTTGTTTACACTTCATGTGCATATGATGAACTGAATTCCCAAATTACTGCACCAATCCAGGTGGACGATACCTCAAACAATGTGAATGAAATGACAGCATTTCTCAAAGTTCTGGGATCCTTTGCAGTGTGAGATGGTATCTGTGTGTTGAAGTAACCCTTGGAAATCTGTAAATAAGGAATAGGAAAATACTGTCCTTCTTTTTCATCTGTTTCTAATAGGATCCAATAATTACTTCAAAACAGAGGGAATGACTGAAACAAACCAGCATGGAAGAAGGAAACCTGTAATAAAGTTACTTGATGTGGTGAGACATTAATCAGAATTTACAAGGAGAGGCACTTTTCTTGTTTCTCTCTTGATACAGGGCCAAGTGGGGAGTTTTTTGTTTGTTTTAACTAGGCTTCCCTGCAGGCCAACACTGGCTCAAGAAAAGCTTAAATCGTGTTCTAAATATACAAGGTAACAAGTTAAATTAAAATAAATGAAGATAATTAGTACACCAGACTCAAATTCTTCATTATTTCTGTTCATAAACTGCTACAGTGATGAAGTGAAGTAACAGAAAAGTAATAGAGAAGAATGTACCTTCAAATTGCCTTTTTCACTGTAATCTAAAGAACGAATCAGTGAAGAAGAAAAAGTGTTAAGATATGGCAACACTTTAAGTTTTAATTAAATGAATATCAGCAATATTTAATCATTCCTTAAGTATTTCAGTATTCTGTAGTATTCTAATATGTGCTGAACATAAAAATGTTTGTGGAAGCCCAGGACTGTGACTTGTCTCTTAGATTATCACAGTGAAGTTCACTGCTTCCATCTGAATTTGTACAAATGTGCAGGTCTCTGATGAGCTGACTCAAAGATCTGCACATGGCTTCTGGGTTTGCTGAGGTGATGCTCAGGAAAAACATTTATCTGGCTTCATTTTAATGTTGTCTTGGTTTTTTTTTTCCTTGTAAAGCCACTCAAGATCTTACATTTACACACCAGTGAACAATATCATGTAATGAAAATCATGTAATCCCATCAAGTAAAAGTGACATGTTATAAATTTTGATGATTAGTTTATGAAGATGCCTACTGTTCTCCCATCTTCCTTCCAATCTGGGCTTGCTTGGTCATTCTAGCTCTGAGTTTTAACCAGGAATTCCTGCTGTTTATTTTCCATAACCCATTAAGATAGGTTAAGCTCCTCACATGTGAGTCTTATTAAGATTTCTGCCCTTCTAAATAAATACTACAGAGCCTCCAGTTTTATTACAAACCTTTTTTTATAATCATGGAACACTGTGTGAAGAGTGTTTCTGTTGAAGCTGAGATGTACTTGTTATGGTACATGCAAGGAAGCCGCGCCAGCAAGAGACACAGAATTGCCTCTTCCTTTTTTATGTTGTACCTGTAGTAAAAGGCCGTACCCACATTTGGCATGAAAAGTCTGCGTCTTTAAATTGTTACAGAATGGGATCTGGTTTAGACTGAACAAGAAAGGCTCTTTATTTTTCCTGGAACTGACGAAATAATGAGTTAAATGCTGATAGAGCACTAACTTGGCAGGCAGATGTTACAAATACAGTACTCTGAAGGGTAATTCGCTTACAGCCTTGGCTGTTGACTACAGACTAGCCTGTGAAGAAAAGACATGGTTGGCTGGTGGGATTCTTCTTTGTATCTTACCCCAGATGCCAAAATGTTAATTTTACTTGGGGTGTGTGTGTTGGGGAGTGAGTGTACTGCTCGGGCAGATTTGGGCCTGTGTACACAGATTGCACAGATTGGAAGCCAAGGACAAAATAGAAAAATGATTTCTGTTTTTTGTTTGTTCGTCTCCTCTCATTCCTTACCTTTGCATTTTCTATTTTCTTTCAAATTGACAGTGTCTGTAATGTTGAAGGTTCTCAGCTGCTCTGTAGTAATAGGACTATGGGGCTCAATCCAGCAACATGCTGAGCACTCCAAACCCAGTGCAATAAAGCACGCAAGTGCATGCTTAGAATTATGGATGTGGTTGTTTTCAATGGGGATTTCCATTTAACTGTACACTTGATTTCATTCTGGGTTTGAGTAAAAACCAGTGTAGCACCTTCTAGGGATAAGCTCCTATTGAAGAATCTAATTGTTACTGTTGATGTAGTTTTCAGGTTCTACCTGCAGAAGTCATTGCTGTTGGATGTTGAATGATCATGGCTTATCTAATGAATACTTGAAATGCTTTTATGCCAGGTTAACCCATTTGTTATTAGCTTTTTTTAGTTTTTGTTTAAATTTCTCTGAGTAGGTTCAGGTTTTTCAGTAGGCTAACAGGATGAATCGTAGAATCATAGAATAGTTAGAGTTGGAAAGGACCTTAAGATCATCTTGTTCCAACCCCCCTGCCAAGGGCAGGGACACCTCACACTAAACCATATCACCCAAGGCTTCCTCCAACCTGGCCTTGAACACTGCCAGGGATGGAGCATTCACTACCTCCCTGGACAACCCATTCCAGTACCTCACCACCCTCACAGTAAAGAACTTCCTTATATCCAGTCTAAACCTCTGCAATTTAAGTTTCAACCCGTTACCCCTTGTCCTGTCACTACAGTCCCTAATGAATAGTCGCTCACCAGCATCCCTGTAGGCCCCCTTCAGATACTGGAAGGCTGCTATGAGGTCTCCACGCAGCCTTCTCTTCTCCAGGCTGAACAGCCCCAACTTTCTCAGCCTGCCTTCATATGGGAGGTGCTCCCGTCCCCTGATCATCCTCGTGGCCTCCTGTGGACTTGTGCTGGCAGTTCCATGTTCTTTTTATGTTGAGGGCACCAGAACTGCACACAATACTCCAAGTGAGGTCTCACAAGAGCAAAGTACAGGGGCAGGATCACCTCCTTCGACCTGCTGGTCACACTTCTTTTGATGCAGCCCAGAATCCTTGCTTACATAAATTGAACAGATTTGATGAAATTAGTATAAGAATTGAAAAATTTGGTGTAGGTAGGTCAGGTTGCTGATTCTCATACTCTCTTGTTCATGTGATCATTGCATGAGCTGTATTCAAATATATGATGACTGGTTTTAAAAATTAATGACCAATTCTGGGAGATCAACTCTTCATCTTCTCTTGCATTTAGGTTCCCCAGTGTGTCCTTTCAGCAGAAGGAAAATTCCTCTGTTTCCCCTTTGAGGGAACTCAGCATGATTTTAACAAAGCACATAATCATCAACTATCACCAATAAAATGTTGTAACTCCAGTCCTGTAAACACTAAGAAAGCAGGTTTGTTTAGTGTGCTGTAAATTGGGTGTCTAGAATTGGTGACTGATACATCTGTAGTAAAGAGATACTTTGCCCAAGGAACAGCAAAAATATAAGAGGGAATAGCATTGAGATTAGCTGTAAAGATAACTCTATGAATTCTTCTTAAAAATTGTCTCAATGCTAATTCCAAAGTAGAAAAAATAGGTCCAAAATTTTATGTTTACCTGCTGTTGGAAATGGCAAGGGATTTCTGATGGTATCAAAACTCCTGTGCAGTACAGCTAACCCCAGTACCCAAAAAGTAACTTCTAAAGAAACATAAAGCAATTAAAGGTCCCCTCTTCCTGTGAGGTCAGAACAGCAAAATGCTAGGGAAGACAATCCAGTTCTAAGTTTGCCACAGGAAGAGCTTGTCAATAGCCTGGACTTTCCCATTATAACACCTTGATTTTCTGTTAGTTTGCTGAGCATCACATGCAGTTTTCACGAGCATGCAATTGAATCCTTCTAGACTGCTGAAAAATTGCTGAAATTTCTCTGAATTGCAACCTGATTTATGATTTAGGGTGAAGTACTGTCCTTTTATAACATTGAGGAAAAAAATCAGACATTTGACCTTGCATTTACTGAAGACAATAGCCAGCTAGCTGCTTCTACTTTTCAGGCCAACCTGACATCTCGGGGCTTTATTACACTTTTTCCTTGAGGCACTGGTGCTTTCATTTTGCTTGATTTAGAATAACAGAAATGTTTTTTTATTAAAAGGACCAGCTGAACCTAACTTCAGTGTTTACCCTGAAGCATGATCCCTGTGAGCTCATGAGGTTTATTCATCCAACCATTACAGAAAATGGTTTTAAAAAAATTATTCTTACTTGCACTGATTTCATTGTAAATGAAGGCCTAGAGCCTCCCCTCTGGGCCTGCCATTACAAAGAAAGGTACAGACTGAAGAAGAGGGGAAGACTTGTATGTCTAACTCAAACATGTCAAGCGTTCACTTCTTTGCTGAAGAAGAATAATGCATTTAATTCGACTATCATGTGACAAATTGGTTGTGATGAGGCCATCTATGTCAGGAGAGTGATGCTAATCTTTCTTGTAGTTTGAAGGCTCTCCTGTGTTGGCATGAGATAGATAACAAAGTGTTTTTGGGCTGTGGGAAACCAAGAAATTCTTCCTGTTTGAAACAATTGGATACTTCAATTGCCTTAGATATGTATTTTTTTTTTAAATGAGGAATGGCTTTGAGGATGTAACAGTTCTGAAGGACTAAATGCCATTAATGCAGAATGGCAGCGCTGCATTCAGCGCTGCAGAACTCAACTTGCAAGCGTCTAACCTCTGCCCCTATCGTGGAATCCTAAGCCTGCAGTTTAACTCTCCCATACAGTAAGGAAAGGGTTATGCACCTGAGAAAGGTGTTCCATAAAGTTCCTTGCTGAGTTAAGGATCATCTCTAAGGAGCTGACAGGAGTCACAGAGTAGTGTGGCACATCTCTGCAACTGAGACACTACTGCACCACTGGGTGCAGGTGTTGCTACTTTTGCTCTCCAAAACCAAGAGTCCTCCCCTGAGAATAGGCGCTGACATGTTTTTCTCAGTGTTCAGCATGCCTTTTTCATTTCAGTGTGGCTTGTTTTGCATCACCTGCAAAAATTGAGCAGTGCAGCAATTAGCAAAACCTTCACAAATCTCTATAATCATGTTTTCTACCACGAGTCTTGGCATAAAGACAAAGCAAAGGCTTTGCAAAGTTTTCCACTACAAGACTTGGCAAAAAGTATTATCCTGCAGTATTTGAAGCAGATTTTGAATGCTTGCTTTAACCTGACAGGAGTGATCCTCCGGGATCTTGTGAAGTTCAGTGAATATAAACACTACTGCCAAGACTATTGTGGATAATGCTGAACTGATGCAGTTCATCGTAGAAGGCAGAAGACCACTGGCTTTTGGTTAAACACATACACACTCCTGACACATCACTGATACCTAAAGACAGATATTTTACCATGTCAAATGCTTCCTCTTAGCCTTTTCTGAAGGGTAGCTGCCCTCTCAACTCCTCTCTTTTAGCCCCGTTGCACCTCCTAAACTTTAGACCATTTTGTTAGTCTCTGGTCTGTCTTAGGCTTCTCCTGAGTCCTCACTGGAGCTGAGTGAAGTCATGGTCTGTCTTTCACATACAGCTTTGTTAGTCTTTCCAAAAGAGAATTGGTAGTTTTGAGACTCTCTGTTGTAGATCATCATAATTTATTTTTTAGGCAGCTATATTGATATTTTTCATTTAATTTATGTATTTTTCGAGAAATTTAGTGTCAGTTCCTGAGTGTCCTCTGTTATGTGTGCCTGTAGGAAGGTTCTCTGGGCTGGCAGCTGTGTAACATCAGCTAGGAGATTGAAACAGTTGAAGGATGTGAAAGATGGCATGGACTAGTAATTGTTAACCTAAGTTAGGCTATTGACCCAAAATGGCCAAATACATGACAAAGAAACTGAGACTGGGGAAGTAGCTTATTGCTAACTCCTTAGGAAGCATAGGCATTTCTTTCTGAAAGCAATGCCTGAACTTAGGCTTCAAGGTGGTCCAGATGGCATCTAGTCGGTGGGTACCTTTCCATATTTATTCCCATATTTATTATGAACACAAGACGCAAGCATCTGCACAGTGCAGCTAGGGCATGTGAACGTGAGTGTATTTTGCTGGAATATTATTAGCTCTTACAAGTAGCTAAACTGTTAAACTGGTAAACCCACTGCAAAAAGCATTAAAGGTGGTGGGGGACTGTTGGATGTGTGGTAACTATTTCCTATCATTACAAATTGAAGCGTCAGCTGTATCTATAGAAATCAGTGAGATTAGGTTTCTAGAAAGAGCTGTGCACTCTCTTCCTGCAGGTTTACCGTCAATATCATTGTAACAAGGAATCTGCAAGGACTTCCATGTGTTTGCAAGTTGAATATATATTAATTTAAGTTTCTTATCCCAACCAGTTAAAAATCGGTCTTATAAAACTGCTCATATTGATGAACAATTTATCAGATGGGTAGTCCTGTTGCATAAAAGCTTAAAGCAATAGATTTATTGGAGAATTCGTTACTTATCTAGACAGCTGATATCAAGAAGAAATATATTTATTTATTTTTACTGTAAATGAAATAGGGCCCAGGACACAATGAAGATAAGAATGCTTATGTGAGCTGATCTTTATATAGCCACTTAAATATCATGTGATTTGTTCCTTTATTAAGTTGCAAATGTGGAGGCTCAAGTGCATGTGTTCCACACTGTTGGCCTTTCCAGTGAGCTGCTGGGACAGATAAGCAATTGGAGCTGCCTGCATTTTGTTGGAGATGGTAGCTGATCTTTATATAGCCACTTAAATATCATGTGATTTGTTCCTTTATTAAGTTGCAAATGTGGAGGCTCAAGTGCATGTGTTCCACACTGTTGGCCTTTCCAGTGAGCTGCTGGGACAGATAAGCAATTGGAGCTGCCTGCATGCTGCTGAGATCACTGTTTAACCTTGTCTGGATTGTACCTAACAGAAGAATGGTGTCATCTTGTGTCAACCTATGTTTGTTAAATACATCATCTGGTAAAATAAAAAGAGTGAGTATGTATGTGAAAATAATCAGCTTGGAACACCTTGGTATTCAGGCTGGCAGATATCTGCTTTCTCCCAAATATCAGATTCAGGGGCTTGAATAGCCCTGCTGGCTGCCTCACACAATGCTCTTGTTACCTCTAGCAGTAGATGAAGCATATGTGCCTCTGAGATAACTTTAAGCTAAGAAAATGCCATTTTCCAATGGTAGCCTTCAAAATCATGATGTGTTATATGTAATATGTTAAAAGAAATTTTGCTGTATCCATTCTTAGGATGTATTGCTTCCCTTAGTACATGTTGGGATTTGGTATGCTCGTAAAGTGATCTCATTTGCTGGAGTTTAGCAGATATTCCAGAATATGTAAACATCTGCTTAATGCAGTCTGATTACTATGATCCTATTTAAATGAGTGAACTTTGGCAACAGTTTTTATGCTGTGATGTATCTTGATATTAATCTAGTTTTGTCTGAAGGCACATGTCAGTTGTTCTACGAGGCAGAATCACTATTTATGAAGAATGTCTCTTTTCCCTCTGCCCTTCCCCTTTCCCAGACCTTCCTGCTGTATCAGAGCAAAAGAAGCAAATGCAAATGTTAACAGAAAGCTATGAAGCGTGTTCTAAAGGAAACACTGGGAAAACAAATGTTTACTCAGAGACTGATCTGTAAATTAAAATGTATTTTATTTTAAAAATTACAATTGAGAGGACACCTGTCAAAAAATTTCTTTGCAGAAGGAATATTACCATCCATGAGTAAAGAAAGGAGACCCATACTAGCAACCATGTGATGTGCATAGCAACTGGAGAGACATGGTGGAGTTTTGCAAATGCTAAATAAACACGAACAAAAAATTCACTCTAAAAACCTAAACAAAACATGCATTTGGGACTTATTTCGGGACGTGAACTGAAATAGGCTTTGGCAGTTGCAAACAAGAGCCCTTAGTTTCTTCTACATACTTCAAACGTGAATTGTATTCACATAACTGCCCTTGTTATATTTTCTGATGAAGTGTCTGTGCTGTTTCTGGTTATGCTGGTTTATATCTGAGCTCATGGCATCACCCACTTGACACTGTTCTGGTGAGACAGCCACTTAGCCATCCTACCACAAAACACAGCAGATGACATGTTCTAGTTTCCACTGCATATGAAGTGAACTTCATACGGAATTACCCATATTTGTAGCTAGGCTGTGGGATACTCCATAAACTCTTGGCTATAATGTCCTGCTGCAGATGTGAATGACAGAGGTCCGCTTCCTCTTCAGTTGTTGCATGGTTCTTTCTGTAACACAATCTGAGATTTCTTTTAAAGGTTTTCTTTTTCCGGTAAACTGCAATACTTGCCTGAAGAGATGACAATAAAGATGTGCAGAACTGTGATCCTAAATATTTAACGGAGTTTCATGATATTTCATCTAGGTTTTTTCAGTTGAAGCTGAATAATTGAAATGATGCATGAAACTTGTCTTCTTGAGAGGAATTTTTGAAGACTTTTTTAAGCATGGCACTGGAAATAAACACACTGGGTGTCACAACAGCAGATTAGGTATAGATTGCTATGTTAAAGCATAAGCAGTTAAGCTTTTTTCTTCATTATTATTCAGTTTTAGAAACCCAGCCTTTCAGGCTGTTTGCTGGGTGCACTGTAAATTACAGACATTTATTTCTGGTAGGGCTGATTGTTACTGCAGAAAATCCTCTTTGTATGGAAAGGGGTTCTCATTGGGTTTTATACGAAGGGAGAAGTATCATCCCCTACTAATAAAAGAATAGATGAGAAACATATATTCCTATGTTCAAAGAAGAAATTATTTCAATACATGAATGGAATTTGATATACGTGAACTAAAAGCAAAGTCTCTTTTTTTTTTTTTGCCAGAGTTAGACCTGCTCCCAGAGGTATTTCCGGAATCTTCCCCATATGGCCTATGGTTTAGAATTCGGATTTAATGCAAAATGACCCTATAGATGAATTCAGTAAGAATGTTTGGGATTGCAACAATACTTGGGGCTTTTGGGGTCACTGTAAAAGAAATCAAAATGTGTTTTAAAATTGTGAGCACTACTCAAAGGAATTTCTCTTGCCATAGCCTACAGCTCATCACTGCAGGTCCTTTGGTTTTCTGTCTTTTTCCTACCCCTGGTAGGTAATGCGATGCTTTGTTGCCATGTGGCAAGAGTAGGGAAACTGAACGTATTTTCTCTGCAGTCCTGAATGATTTATGTCAGGAATAGCACAACAGCTCTAATGAAGAATACACTGTGTTGCAGACTTGAGTGTTTTGTATTAACTTCCATGGGTTTTTGTAAGTGCTACTGGCCTTACCTTTAGCATGCAATTCAAGTGACAGCATTTAAGTGGTAGTGTTACATGGACGTTTACTGCTGCAGACAGGTAGTTTCTCATGCATGGATGAAGTCCATACCGTAGATACTCTTCTACCAGGAAGAGCCTTTACAAATCAAATTATTGATGACCCAGAATCTTACTGGTGAGCTCAGCTGTGCTTGGCTCAAGTAAAAATTTCAATCATTCATTCTCGGTTTGCTGTTTTTAAACTCAGTCTTGGGACCGCATAGAAATTCAGCAGTAAGCCACTTGTCTGCAGCCAGGAGAGACACTTCACAAGATCTTTTCTGATGGTTTATAAGTACTGCCATGATACAACACCTGCAGAGTTGCTTTTTAAGAGCTCTGTATAAACCTAATGTACAAACAAGTATTGTATATGGCATTAGTTTGTTGGAATTGCTGCTTTTGCAGTGGTTAAGAGCTGTTGCAAGATTGAGGTTTAAAGTACTTTGTTTAGTGTGTTTGTGGTTGATGGATTCTGCAGAAAAATGAGGCTATTGTTACAGGAGCATTAGCTGTGTTCAACTGTTTGAGTTACAACTTGACAAAGCAGTACTGGCAAAATTATACGTTGGGATTTTTGAAGCAGAAAGTCAAAGGCTGGCCTCTAAGTAGTACCGGTAGGAATTACCAGTAAAGTGAGAGTTTTGTTTGGTTTTGTTTTTAATCTGTTGACTAGGCATCTATTATGTTAGAGCCAAATTTGTGCTGTAGGAATACAACAGATGGATTTCCTCACACCTCCCCCTCCTTTTTTTTTCCTGATCTCTGCTGGATTTTTGCTATTGATCATGGGAAAGATGTTTTAGTAATATTTCAGAACCTCTTTTTGTCAACATTTTATTTGATGGAGATTTCCTAACGAATCTGGTATCACATGAAATTTCTCAACACTGAAATGTTAAAGCAGGTGCTAGGTACCTAGTTTAAACACTTCTTAAATGGAGACAAATCTTGTCAGATCTGAGTTCTTTCTTCAGCTTTCTTCTTCTGCTTCCTAATTAATGGTCTATAGGCAGGTATGTGCATCTTTTCTATGTGAGGGTGTGATCTGCATTATCCAGGAAGAAAACCACAATGCTGGTTTCATCCTGAATATGTACTGGGAGTAAAATGAGATACAGAGAAAATGTCAGAACAAAGCTTTCTTACACATTGCTGCATTCAAGGAAAACTGTTGGTCTTACTCAGCTTCATTTTGATCTTGTGCTTTAAGTGTCTTTCTCACTCCTGTAAGGATGGATGAAACAGCCAACTGGTGAGAGACCTTATATTGGTCTTTCAGAGTGAGTTCTGCTTTTTAGTTTTAACTCAACAGTCTTTTCTTTTACTTTTTTTCTTCTTTTCCTCCTCTGATTATTACTGGGCAGTCCTTTTCCTGAGTCTTTCTTGCTGACCTTTCTGACTGGCAAAGTGGACTTCTTGCCGTCCCTAACAAGTCTAGGAGGTTTGTCTGAGGAGGAGATACAGTGAACTGAGTTATTTGTTCTAAAGGCTCCAGCCAATTAAAGATTAATTGGTAAGAAATGGACCAAAGCTGCAGTGAGAAGATGAATGCACACAGTATTACTGGGCCTACAAGAGGTGATAAAGGGTCTTAGAAAGAGTAGTGGTACTACTGATTTATATCAAAACAGTTTAAGATTAGGCTGGGGCATTTCAGAATCCAGGGCATGATAATTCTTGGCAAACGGTGGATTTTGATAAAGACAGCTGCTCGTTTAGCTTTCCATTATCTGAAGGGGCCTACGAGGATGCTGGGGAGGGACTCTGCATCAGGGACTGTAGCAGTAGGACAAGGGGTAATGGGTTCAAACTTAAACAGAGGAAGTTCAGGTTAGAGATAAGGAAGAAGCTCTTTAGCGTGAGGCACTGGAACAGGCTGCCCAACGAAGTGGTAAATGCTCCATCACTGGCAGTGTTCAAGGCCAGGTTGGACAGAGCCTTGGTTGGCATGGTCCAGGGTGAGGTGTCCCTGCCCATGGGAGGGAGTTGGAACTGGATGATATTTAATGTCCTTTCCGACCCAAACATGTGATTCTATGATAAAGAAGTAGATCATGTAGAGAAAAGGAATACTGGAATTTTTAAGTCAAGATTTGACTTCTCCTGAAGTCAAAAGTTTAGTTTGTTAGAAGGTTCATTAGAGTTTGTTACAAGATCTATTTGTTGCAGAGAGAAATGCAAAGGAAACATTTCAATAGAGCTGTTTAAAACTGCCAGTGTGCTTCTGTGCTAGTGGATAGCACAACTTTTAATTTTTTTCCTTTGTTTGCCTTATTTGCTCTTTTCTTTTTAGTGAATGCTGATCACTTGACTCACAAATAGGTGATCTTATCAAACAATGTGCTTTTCATCAGCTGCTTTCATCTGGTCTGGAGCACTTAATTTAGGTGGATAGAAGTTATGTAATTTTTAGAATTATTTCCTTTTTCCCGTTTAACCTCAGTGTGATGTCATTGTCTTGACAGTGTTTGATATAATCGCAATAGACACATAAACCTCCCTTGTTTCTTTCTTTTTTTGTGCATTGTTTTGCCAAGTGTATTAGCACAGATGAAGTTAGACATAATTTTCGAAGTTAGACTTAATTTTCAAAGCTTGATTTAGTTTCCAAAAGTTATCCACTGAGAAGAACTTGTCTTGGATGAAACATACTCAACAGCTCATCATTCCATAGGACAAAGAGTCATTGAATCAGTCAAAAGAATAAGTCATTCTTTTTCTACTGACAGGTCATCAGTGTGAGCTGAAGAAGCTAGAGATGGCTAGTCTGTTTTTCAGATTAACTACTAGAATAATCATGTGTCTGTTCATCATCAGTAAGATGATTGGAGAATATGTTATTAAATAATTAGCACAAGGAAGCAGAAAAAAACGAACTTTCTTTTACTAGAAAATTCTCATAATTACTTAAGAAAGCTACTGGAATACAGTATTTGTGCAGGCTCTTTTCCCTTGTCTTTCACAACAGATTGTATGGATTGTCCAGTCAGGATACAGCACCAAGAAAGGTTTTTGGTTTCACTCAAGAATATCTGCCAGCTATAACTGTATAGCTGAAATCTAAACTAACTTAGAGCGTTTTGGTATGTCTGTGTAGTGCAGAACTCAATTCCTGTTAATGTCTGTTCTACTGGTGAACTTACCAGAAGGTCAGTGATCAAAACGCTAAGGTTGATTTTACAGTGGTAATTAATTCTTTTCATTAACTTGTACATTGACAAGATTTAATTATATATATTTTTATTTACATGTTTTCTTATTATTGGTGATGGTCATCTTATTACTGTATTGGTGGAATTAGTTGACTGAATGACTGTTTCAGTGAGGTGCTTTTTCATTTTTCAGCTTTATCTACGTGCACTTTAAGCCTAAATGAACGAAGAAACCCTGCACAAAATGAAAAGCCACCATTACATTCAAATGAACAAAACACCACTATTAATTTGAAGGGAGCGGTTTGCTGAATGGAGGCTGTTGGCTTAAGGCCAAATGGGTGGTTATACAAGCTTGAAACAACCAGGCAGATTGAATTCGCTGTCAGTCCTTATTGACTGGTAGAAAATGCAGTGGTTCTTGCTTGCACATCTGGTCATGCAGTTGCTGGGGAATATATGGATGGGAGCCCTGGCATGTTCTCTGGTGTTTTTCATGCCACTGTTGTATGCAACAGCAGTGTTTCCAAATAGTTTTTCTTTTTTATGTAAAATGTATTGCATTTAAAAGCAGTGAGACTGGGAAAAAAAAAGAGAACGCCTTTTTTGTATGAGCTCTGGCTTGACAGAATGTAGGATTGTCCTGTGCCCACAAAATTAGACAAGGTACTCTAGCTTTTCCGCACCCTTCTTATAAGGTAAGATACTATCAAGACCTCATTTGAGCTGGAGGATGGTATTTTAATTGAGTAAAATGAGCCTGTCAGCCATATTCAAAGACAAATCTTTACTCTGAACTAATTAAATTGTCTAGATTTATTATTAGTTTTGCACTATGACTTCAGCAGTGAAGTTGGCATTTACAGTCACATGCTCTAGAACAGTTTACACAGCTGCTGTGTCCAGCTGTCAGCAGGCTTGATAACAGCATTTCCAGATTATTTATCTGCTTTGCTTAAATATTGCAAATTGGGAAATGCTGATGTTTCAATGAAATCTTGTATCTTTATCCTCTAGATATTGATTTTTATCTGCTTCATCCTTTTACATCTCATAAATTATAGTTTCTGGGTGTAAAAGTAGTATCTTTTTGCTTCTAATGTGTGCAGACAAGTGCTTGCAGCCTTTCTTACGTGTGACCAGATCCAGCAAGCCACCATTTAATGGAAATTCTCTGAGTAGTAGCACATCTATGGGAAGTCCAGATCTTGCAGTCAGGTTTACCCAGTGACTGGGGACAGATTACATACATACAGAATGAAGTGTTTGCAGGCACTTGGCCTTCAAGGTCTCAGTACAGAAATGAGAACTAAATAACATGGAACAAACATTCAGCACTAGATCTGCACTGGTTATATAAATTTAGTGGCTTACCCTCTCTTTATTTTTTCTGTTCTCCTTTGTAGGAAAGTGTTTAAATTTCTTCAAAGTTAATATTCTCTTTCTGTTGATAAAATACTTTCCTACATAACAAAGTGCTGTTAAGGTGTATTTTTTAACCTTAAAGAACACATCCCAGCATAACCATGTCTGTAGCTTTTCCCATCAGCTCCATATAGGGCTCACCACAGATATATATACAGCACAAAAGAAGCTTCAGCAAAGATGCATGCTAACCGAATCAACCCTTAGTTATGGATTTACTTACACTGATATCTTGAGAAATCTGAAGGGGACATATTTTTGTCATGCTGGAAATAACAACTATTTTTAATGCCTCATGTTGGTTTATTTCCTTATCATAGTAAAATTTTGTTTATACTTGAATAGAGATATATGGGAGAGTAAATTACTTGCTAATTAAATAAATTATGGATAATCTGTTGATTTTACTTGTTTTTTTCAAAAGTCTAATTTTTTTTGTTGCTTCCTGTTTTCCTTTCTCCTCCCCCAGTCTTTGTGGCTTGGCAAGTCAGTATGATTCAAACCTCTGAATAAATCTTTCTTCATTTCCTCCTATATTCTTCTCTCTGTACTTTGTTCATATTGCAGTAGTTGACATGTATATAAATCCCACTCAAATCAAATAGAAATTAAACTTTAATGAGGATATGCCGTAGCTTAATAAATATAAGTCCTGATATTTTAGGTAAATGGTGAGTAGAGCAAAAGACAGGGCGGCCGGGGCCGGGGGGGGCCTTGTTGCCCACGGCAACGGCCGTGGGGGCCGGGGGCAGAGAGTGAGGGGCGGGCGGCGGGCAGCGTTGCGAAGCCAGGCTTGCGCTGAACAGGCGCAGCACCAGTACCCCCTCCTGGCCCTCCGGCCCCGGGCGCGGGGGCCCGGCGTTCGGGCGGGTTGGCAGGGCGCCCGGGCGGCCGGGGCCGGGGGGGGCCTTGTTGCCCACGGCAACGGCCCTGGGGGCCGGGGGCAGAGAGTGAGGGGCGGGCGGGGGGCAGCGTTGCGAAGCCAGGCGTGCGCTGAACAGGCGCAGCACCAGTACCCCCTCCTGGCCCTCCGGCCCCGGGTGAGGGGGCCCGGAGTTCGGGCGGGTTGTCAGGGCGCCCGGGCGCCCGGGGCCGGGGGGGCCCTTTGTGCCCACGGCAACGGCCCTGGGGGCCGGGGGCAGAGAGTGAGGGGCGGGCGGCGGGCAGCGTTGCGAAGCCAGGCGTGCGCTGAACAGGCGCAGCACCAGTACCCCCTCCTGGCCCTCCGGCCCCGGGGCCCAACGTTCGGGCGGGTTGGCAGGGCGCGCGGGCCCGGGCGGCCGGGGCCGGGGGAGGCCTTGTTGCCCACGGCAACGGCCCTGGGGGCCGGGGGCAGAGAGCGAGGGGCGGGCGGGGGGCAGCGTTGCGAAGCCAGGTGTGCGCTGAACAGGCGCAGCACCAGTACCCCCTCCTGGCCCTCCGGCCCCGGGCGCGGGGGCCCGGCGTTCGGGCGGGTTGGCAGGGCGCCCGGGTTCGGGCGGCCGGGGCCGGGGGGGGCCTTGTTGCCCACGGCAACGGCCCTGGGGGCCGGGGGCAGAGAGTGAGGGGCGGGCGGGGGGCAGCGTTGCGAAGCCAGGCGTGCGCTGAACAGGCGCAGCACAAGTACACCCTCCAGGCCCTCCGGCCCCGGGCGCGGGGGCCCGTCATTCGGGCGGGTTGGCAGGGCGCCCGGGCGGCCGGGGCCGGGGGTGGCCTTGTTGCCCACGGCAACGGCCCTGGGGTCTGGGGGCAGAGAGTGAGGGGCGGGCGGGGGGCAGCGTTGCGAAGCCAGGCGTGCGCTGAACAGGCGCAGCACCAGTACCCCCCCCCGGCCCCGGCCGCCCGGGCCCGGGCGCCATGCCAACCCGCCCGAACGCCGGGCCCCCGCGCCCGGGGCCGGAGGGCCAGGAGGGGGCACTGGTGCTGCGCCTGTTCAGCGCACGCCTGGCTTCGCAACGCTGCCCCCCGCCCTCCTTTCACTCTCTGCCTCCGGGCCCCAGGGCCGTTGCCGTGGGCAACAAGGCCCCCCCCGGCCCCGGCCGCCCGAGCCCGGGCGCCCTGCCAACCCGCCCGAACGCCGGGCCCCCGCGCCCGGGGCCGGAGGGCCAGGAGGGGGCACTGGTGCTGCGTCTGTTCAGCGCACGACTGGCTTCGCAACGCTGCCCCCCGCCTGACCCTCACTCTCTGCCCCCGGCCCCCAGGGCAGTTGACGTGGGCAACAAGGCCCCCCCCGGCCCCGGCCGCCCGGGCCCGGGCGCCCTGCCAACCCCCCGAACGCCGGGACCCCGCGCCCAGGGCCGGAGGGCCAGAAGTGGGCACTGGTGCTACACCTGTACACCGCACGCCTGGCTTCGCAACGCTGCCCCCCGCCCGCCCCTCACTCTCTGCCCTCGGACCCCAGGGCCGTTGCCGTGGGCAACAAGGGCCCCCCTGGCCCCGGCCGCCAGGGCCCGGGCGCCCTGTCAACCTGCCCGAACGCCGGGCCCCCGCGCCCGGGGCCGGAGGGTCAGGTGGGGGCACTGGTGCTGCGCCTGTTCAGCGCACACCTGGATTCGCAACACTGCGCCCCGCCTGCCCCTCACTCTCTGCCCCCGGCCCCCAGGGCCGTTGCCGTGGGCAACAAGGCCCCCCCCGGCCCCGGCCGCCCGGGCCCAGGCGCCCTGCCAACCCGCCCGAACGCCGGGCCCCCGCGCCCGGGGCCGGAGGGCCAAAAGGGGGCACTGGTGCTGCGCCTGTTCAGCGCACGCCTGGCTTCGCAACGCTGCCCCCCGCCCGCCTCTCACTCTCTGCCCCCAGCCCCCAGGGCCATTGCCGTGGGCAACAAGGCAGCCCCCGGCCCCGGCCGCCCGGGCACGGGCGCCCTGCCAACCCGCCCGAACGCCGGGCCCCCGCGCCCGGGGCCGGAGGGCCAAAAGGGGGCACTGGTGCTGCGCCTGTTCAGCGCACGCCTGGCTTCGCAACGCTGCCCTACGCCCACAGCTCACTCTCTGCCCCCGGCTCCCAGGGCCGTTGCCGTGGGCAACAAGGCCCCCCCCGGCCCCGGCCGCCCGGGCCCGGGTGCCCTGCCAACCCGCCCGAACGCCGGGCCCCCGCGCCCGGGGCCGGATGGCCAGGAGGGGGCACTGGTGCTGCGCCTGTTCAGCGCACGCCTGGCTTCGCAACGCTGCCCCCCGCCCTCCTTTCACTCTCTGCCTCCAGGCCCCAGGGCCGTTGCTGTGGGCAACAAGGCCCCCCCCGGCCCCGGCCGCCCGGGCCCGGGCGCCCTGCCAACCCGCCCGAACGCCGGGCCCCCGCGCCCGGGGCCGGAGGGCCAGGAGGGGGCACTGCTGCTGCGCCTGTTCAGCGCACGCCTGGATTCGCAACGCTGCCCCCCGCCCGCCCCTCACTCTCTGCCCCCGGCCCCCAGGGCCGTTGCTGTGGGCAACAAGGCCCCCCCCAGCCCTGGCCGCCCGAGCCCGGGCGCCCTGCCAACACGCCCGAACGCCGGGCCCCCGCGACCGGGGCCGGAGGGCCAGGAGTGTGCACTGGTGCTGCGCCTGTTCAGCGCACGCCTGGTTTCGCAACGCTGCCCCCCGCCCTCCTTTCACTCTCTGCCTAAGGGCCCCAGGGCCGTTGCCGTGGGCAACAAGGCCCCCCCCGGCCCCGGCCGCCCGAGCCCGGGCGCCCTGCCAACCCGCCCGAACGCCGGGCCCCCGCGCCCGGGGCCGGAGGGCCAGGAGGGGGCACTGGTGCTGCGTCTGTTCAGCGCACGCCTGGCTTCGCAACGCTGCCCCCCGCCTGACCCTCACTCTCTGCCCCCGGCCCCCAGGGCCGTTGACGTGGGCAACAAGGCCCCCCCCGGCCCCGGCCGCCCGGGCCCGGGCGCCCTGCCAACCCGCCCGAACGCCGGGCCCCCGCGCCCGGGGCCGGAGGGCCAGGAGGGGGCACTGGTGCTGCGCCTGTTCAGCGCACGCCTGGCTTCGCAACGCTGCCCCCCGCCCTCCTTTCACTCTCTGCCTCCAGGCCCCAGGGCCGTTGCCGTGGGCAACAAGGCCCCCCCCGGCCCCGGCCGCCCGGGCCCGGGCGCCCTGCCAACCCCCCGAACGCCGGGACCCCGCGCCCGGGGCCGGAGGGCCAGAAGTGGGCACTGGTGCTACACCTGTACACCGCACGCCTGGCTTCGCAACGCTGCCCCCCGCCCGCCCCTCACTCTCTACCCTCGGACCCCAGGGCCGTTGCCGTGGGCAACAAGGGCCCCCCTGGCCCCGGCCGCCAGGGCCCGGGCGCCCTGTCAACCTGCCCGAACGCCGGGCCCCCGCGCCCGGGGCCGGAGGGTCAGGTGGGGGCACTGGTGCTGCGCCTGTTCAGCGCACACCTGGATTCGCAACACTGCGCCCCGCCTGCCCCTCACTCTCTGCCCCCGTCCCCCAGGGCCGTTGCCGTGGGCAACAAGGCCGCCCCCGGCCCCGGCCGCCCGAGCCCGGGCTCCCTGCCAACCCGCCCGAACGCCGGGCCCCCGCGCCCGGGGCCGGAGGGCCAAAAGGGGGCACTGCTGCTGCGCCTGTTCAGCGCACGCCTGGCTTCGCAACGCTGCCCCCCGCCCGCCCCTCACTATCTGCCCCCAGCCCCCAGGGCCGTTGCCGTGGGCAACAAGGCACCCCCCGGCCCCGGCCGCCCGGGCACGGGCGCCCTGCCAACCCGCCCGAACGCCGGGCCCCCGCGCCCGGGGCCGGAGGGCCAAAAGGGGGCACTGGTGCTGCGCCTGTTCAGCGCACGCCTGGCTTCGCAACGCTGCCCTACGCCCACAGCTCACTCTCTGCCCCCGGCTCCCAGGGCCGTTGCCGTGGGCAACAAGGCCCCCCCCGGCCCCGGCCGCCCGGGCCCGGGTGCCCTGCCAACCCGCCCGAACGCCGGGCCCCCGCGCCCGGGGCCGGATGGCCAGGAGGGGGCACTGGTGCTGCGCCTGTTCAGCGCACGCCTGGCTTCGCAACGCTGCCCCCCGCCCTCGTTTCACTCTCTGCCTCCAGGCCCCAGGGCCGTTGCTGTGGGCAACAAGGCCCCCCCCGGCCCCGGCCGCCCGGGCCCGGGCGCCCTGCCAACCCGCCCGAACGCCGGGCCCCCGCGCCCGGGGCCGGAGGGCCAGGAGGGGGCACTGCTGCTGCGCCTGTTCAGCGCACGCCTGGATTCGCAACGCTGCCCCCCGCCCGCCCCTCACTCTCTGCCCCCGGCCCCCAGGGCCGTTGCTGTGGGCAACAAGGCCCCCCGCAGCCCTGGCCGCCCGAGCCCGGGCGCCCTGCCAACACGCCCGAACGCCGGGCCCCCGCGACCGGGGCCGGAGGGCCAGGAGTGTGCACTGGTGCTGCGCCTGTTCAGCGCACGCCTGGTTTCGCAACGCTGCCCCCCGCCC
The DNA here is from genome assembly GCF_012275295.1 of Melopsittacus undulatus. Classification (NCBI taxonomy): domain Eukaryota; kingdom Metazoa; phylum Chordata; class Aves; order Psittaciformes; family Psittaculidae; genus Melopsittacus; species Melopsittacus undulatus. The sequence goes on along the minus strand of NW_022994266.1, from coordinate 37,345 downwards.
GCCCCTCACTCTCTGCCCCCGGCCCCCAGGGCCGTTGCCGTGGGCAACAAGGCCCCCCCCTTCCCCGGCCGCCCGGGCACGGGCGCCCTGCCAACCCGCCCGAACGCCGGGCCCCCGCGCCCGGGTCCGGAGGGCCAGGAGGGGGCACTGGTGCTGCGCCTGTTCAGCGCACGCCTGGCTTCGCAACGCTGCCCCCCGCCCTCCTTTCAATCTCTGCCTCCAGGCCCCAGGGCCGTTGCCGTGGGCAACAAGGCCCCCCCCGGCCCCGGCCGCCCGAGCCCGGGCGCCCTGCCAACCCGCCCGAACGCCGGGCCCCCGCGCCCGGGGCCGGAGGGCCAGGAGGGGGCACTGGTGCTGCGTCTGTTCAGCGCACGCCTGGCTTCGCAACGCTGCCCCCCGCCTGACCCTCACTCTCTGCCCCCGGCCCCCAGGGCCGTTGCCGTGGGCAACAAGGCCCCCCCCGGCCCCGGCCGCCCGGGCCCGGGCGCCCTGCCAACCCGCCCGAACGCCGGGCCCCCGCGCCCGGGGCCGAAGGGCCAGGAGGGGGCACTGGTGCTGCGCCTGTTCAGCGCATGCCTGGCTTCGCAACGCTGCCCCCCGCCCTCCTTTCACTCTCTGCCTCCAGGCCCCAGGGCCGTTGCCGTGGGCAACAAGGCCCCCCCCGGCCCCGGCCGCCCGGGCCCGGGCGCCCTGCCAACCCCCTGAACGCCGGGACCCCGCGCCCAGGGCCGGAGGGCCAGAAGTGGGCACTGGTGCTACACCTGTACACCGCACGCCTGGCTTCGCAACGCTGCCCCCCGCCCGCCCCTCACTCTCTACCCTCGGACCCCAGGGCCGTTGCCGTGGGCAACAAGGGCCCCCCTGGCCACGGCCGCCAGGGCCGGGGCGCCCTGTCAACCTGCCCGAACGCCGGGCCCCCGCGCCCGGGGCCGGAGGGTCAGGTGGGGGCACTGGTGCTGCGCCTGTTCAGCGCACACCTGGATTCGCAACACTGCGCCCCGCCTGCCCCTCACTCTCTGCCCCCGTCCCCCAGGGCCGTTGCCGTGGGCAACAAGGCCGCCCCCGGCCCCGGCCGCCCGAGCCCGGGCTCCCTGCCAACCCGCCCGAACGCCGGGACCTCGCGCCCGGGGCCGGAGGGCCAGGAGGGGGCACTGGTGCTGCCCCTGTTCAGCGCACGCCTGGCTTAGCAACACTGCCCCCCGCCCGCCCCTCACTCTCTGCCCCCGGCCCCCAGAGCCGTTGCCGTGGGCAACAAGGCCCCCCCCGGCCCCGGCCGCCCGGGCCCGGGCACCCTGCCAACCCGCCCGAAAGCCGGGCCTCCGCGCCCGAGGCCGGAGGTCCAGGAGTGTGCACTGGTGCTGCGCCTGTTCAGCGCACGCCTGGCTTTGAAACGCTGCCCCCCGCCCGCCCCTCACTCACTGCCCCCGGCCCCCAGGGCCGTTGCCGTGGGCAACTCGGCCCCCCCCGGCCCCGGCCGCCCGAGCCCGGGCGCCCTGCCAACCCGCCCGAACGCCGGGCCCCCGCGCCCGGGGCCGGAGGGCCAGGAGTTTGCACTGGTGCTGCGCCTGTTCAGCGCACGCCTGGCTTCGCAACGTTGCCCCCCGCCCGCCCGTCACTCTCTGCCCCCGGACACCAGGGCCGTTGCCGTGGGCAACATGGCCCCCCCCGGCCCCGGCCGCCCGGGCCCGGGCGCCCTGCCAAGCCGTCCGAACGCCAGACCCCCGCGCCCGGGGCCGGAGGGCCAGGAGGGGGCACTGGTGCTGCGCCTGTTCAGCGCACGCCTGGCTTCGCAACGCTGCCCCCCGCCCGCCCCTCACTCTCTGCCCCCAGCCCCCAGGGCCGTTGTTGTGGGCAACAAGGCCCCCCCAGGGCCCGGCCCCCCGGGCACTGGCGCCCTGCCTACCCGTCCGAACGCCAAGCCCCCGCGCCCGGGGCCAGAGGCCCAGGAGGGGGCACTGGTGCTGCGCCTGTTCAGCGCACGCCTGGCTTCGCAACGCTGCCCCCCGCCTGCCCCTCACTCTCTGCCCCCGGACCCCAGGGCCGTTGCCGTGGGCAACAAGGCCCCCCCCGGCCCTGGCCGCCCGACCCCGGGCGCCCTGCCAACCCGCCCGAACGCCGGGCCCCCGCGCCCGGGGCCGGAGGGCCAGGAGTTTGCACTGGTGCTGCGCCAGTTCAGCGCACGCCTGGCTTCGCAACACTGCCCCCCGCCCGCCCCTCACTCTCTGCCCCCGGCCCCCAGGGCCGTTGCCGTGGGCAAAAAGGCCCCCCCAGGCCCCGGACCCCCGGGCCCTGGCGCCCTGCCTACCCGTCCGAACGCCAAGCCCCCGCGCCCGGGGCCAGAGGCCCAGGAGGGGGCACTGGTGCTGCGCCTGTTCAGCGCACGCCTGGCTTCGCAACGCTGCCCCCCGCCCGCCCCACACTCTCTGCCCCCGGCCCCCAGGGCCGTTGCCGTGGGCAACAAGGCCCCCCCCGGGCCCGGCCGCCCGGGCCCGGGCGCCCTGCCAACCCGCCCGAATGCCGGGCCCCCGCGCCCGGGGCCGGAGGGCCAGGAGGGGGCACTGCTGCTGCGCCTGTTCAGCGCACGCCTGGCTTCGCAACGCTGCCCCCCGCCTGCCCCTCACTCTCTGCCCCCGGCCCCCAGGGCCGTTGCCGTGGGCAACAAGGCCCCCCCCGGCCCCGGCCGCCCGGGCCCGGGCGCCCTGCCAACCGGCCCGAACGCCGGGCCCCCGCGCCCGGGGCCGGAGGGCCAGGAGAGGGCACGGGTGCTGCGCCTGTTCAGCGCACTCCTGGCTTCGCAACGCTGCCCCCCGCCCTCCTTTCACTCTCTGCCTCCAGGCCCCAGGGCCGTTGCCGTGGGCAACAAGGCCCACCCCGGCCCCGGCCGCCCGGGCCCGGGCGCCCTGCCAACCCCCCGAACGCCGGGACCCCGCGCCCAGGGCCGGAGGGCCAGAAGTGGGCACTGGTGCTACACCTGTACACCGCACGCCTGGCTTCGCAACGCTGCCCCCCGCCCGCCCCTCACTCTCTGCCCTCGGACCCCAGGGCCGTTGCCGTGTGCAACAAGGCCTCCAACGGCCCCGGCCGCCCGGGCAAGGGCGCCCTGCCAACCCGCTTGAACGCTGGGCCCCCGCGCCCGGAGCCGGAGGGCCAGGAGGGGGCACTGGTGCTGCGCCTGTTCAGCGCACGGCTGGCTTCGCAACGCTGCCCCCCGCCCGCCCATCACTCTCAGCCCCCGGACCCCAGGGCCGTTGCCGTGGGGAACAAGGCCCGACCCGGCCCCGGCTGCCCGGGCACGGGCGCCCTGCCAACCCGCCCGAACGCCGGGCCCCCGCGCCCGGGGCCGGAGGGCCAGGAGGGGGCACTGGTGCTGCGCCTGTTCAGCGCACGCCTGGCTTCGCAACGCTGCCCCCCACCCGCCCCTCACTCTCTCCCCCGGGCCCCAGGGCCGTTGCCGTGGGCAACAAGGCAGCCAACGGCCCCGGCCGCCCGGGCCCGGGCGCCCTGCCAACCCGCCCGAACGCCGGGCCCCCGCGCCCGGGGCCGGAGGGCCAGGAGTGGGCACTGGTGCTGCGCCTGTTCAGCGCACGCCTGGCTTTGCAACGCTGCCCCCCGCCCGCCCCTCACTCTCTGCTCCTGGCCCCCAGGGCCGTTGCCGTGGGCAACAAGGGCCCCCCTGGCCCAGGCCGCCAGGGCCCGGGCGCCCTGTCAACCCGCCCGAACGCCGGGCCCCCGCGCCCGGGGCCGAAGGTCCAGGAGGGGGCACTGGTGCTGCGCCTGTTCAGCGCACGCCTGGCTTTGCAACGCTGCCCCCCGCCCGCCCCTCACTCTCTGCCTCCGGCCCCCAGGGCCGTTGCCGTGGGCAACACGGCCCCCCCCGGCCCCGGCCGCCCGAGCCCGGGCTCCCTGCCAACCCGCCCGAAGTCCTGGCCCCCGCGCGCGGGGCCGGAGGGCCAGGAGTTCGCACTGGTGCTGCGCCTGTTCAGCGCACGCCTGGCTTCGCAACGCTGCCCCCCGCCCGCCCCTCAATCTCTGCCCCCGGCACCCAGGGCCGTTGCCGTGGGCAACAAGGCCCCCCCCGGCCCCGGCCGCCCAGGCCCGGGCGCCCTGCCAACCCGCCCGAACTCCGGGGCCCTGCGCCCGGGTCCGGAGGACCAGGTGGGGGCACTGGTGCTGCGCCTGTTCAGCGCACGCCTGGATTCACAACGCTGCACCCCGCCTCCCCCTCACTCTCTGCCCCCAGCCCCCAGGGCCGTTGCCGTGAGCAACAAGGCCCCCCCCGGACCCGGGCGCCCAAGCCCGGGCGCCCTGCCAACCCGCCCGAACGCCGGGCCCCCGCGCCCGGGGCTGGAGGGCCAGGAGTGGGCACTGGTGCTACGCCTGTTCAGCGCACGCCTGACTTCGCAACGCTGCCCCCGCCCGCCCCTCACTCTCTGCCCCCGGCCCCCAGGGCCGTTGCCGTGGGCAACAAGGCCCCCCCCGGCCCCGGCCGCCCGGGCAAGGGCGCCCTGCCAACCCGCCCGAACGCCGGGCCTCCGCGCCCGGGGCCGGAGGGCCAGGAGGGGGCACTGGTGCTGCGCCTGTTCAGCGCACGCCTGGCTTCGCAACGCTGCCCCCCGCCCGCCCCTCACTCTCTGCCCCGGGCCCCCAGGGCCGTTGCCGTGGGCAACAAGGCCCCCCCCGGCCTCGACCGCCAGGTCCCGAGCACCCTGCCAACCCGCCCGAATGCCAGGCCCCCGCGCCCGGGGCCGGAGGGCCAGGATAGGGCACTGGTGCTGCGCCTGTTCAGCGCACGCCTGGATTCGCAACACTGCGCCCCGCCTACCCCTCACTCTCTGCCCCCGGCCCCCAGGGCCGTTGCTGTGGGCAACAAGGCCCCCCCCGGCCCTGGCCGCCCGAGCCCGGGCGCCCTGCCAACCCGCCCGAATACCGGGTGCCCGGGGCCGGAGGGCCAGGAGGGGGTACTGGTGCTGCGCCTGTTCAGCGCACGCCTGGCTTCGCAACACTGCCCCCCACCCCCCCCTCACTCTCTGCCCCCGGCTCCCAGGGCTGTTGCCGTGGGCAACAAGGCCCCCCCCGGCCCCGGCCGCCCGGGCCCGGGCGCCCAGCCAACCCGCCCGAACGCCGGGCTGCCGCGCCCGGGGCCGGAGGGCCAGGAGGGGGTACTGGTGCAGCGCCTGTTCAGCGCACGCCTGGCTTCGCAACGCTGCCCCCCGCCCGCCCCTCACTCTCTACCCCCGGCCCCCAGGGCCGTTGCCGTGGGCAACAAGGCCCCCCCCGGCCCCGGCCGCCCGGGCCCGGGCGCCCTGCCAACCCGCCCGAATGCCAGGCCCCCGTGCCCGGGGCCGGAGGACCAGGAGGTGGCACTGGTGCTGCGCCAGTTCAGCGCACGCCTGGCTTCGCAACGCTGCCCCCCGCCCGCTAGTCACTCTCTGATCCCGGCACCCAGGGCCGTTGCCGTGGTCAACAAGGCCCCCCGCGGCCCCGGCTGCCCGGCCCCGGGCGCCCTGCCAACCCGCCCAAACTCCAGGCCCCCGCGCCCGGGGCCGGAGGGCCAGGAGGGGGCACTGGTGCTGCGCCTGTTCAGCGCACGCCTGGCTTCGCAACGCTGCCCGCCGCCCGCCCCTCACTCTCTGCCCCCGGCCCCCAGGGCCGTTGCCGTGGGCAACAAGGCATCCCCCAGCCCCGGCCGCCCGGGCCCGGGCGCCCTGCCAACCCGCCCGAACGCCGGGCCCCCTCGCCCGGGGCCGGAGGGCCAGGAGGGGGCACTGGTGCTGCGCCTGTTCAGCGCACGCCTGGCTTTGCAACGCTGCCCCCCGCCCGCCCCTCACTCTCTGCCCCCGGCCCCCAAGGGCCGTTGCCGTGGGCAACACGGCCCCCCCCGGTCCCGGCCGCCCGGGCCCGGGCGCCCTGCCAACCCGCCCGAACGCCGGGCCCCCGCTCCCGGTGCCGGAGGGCCAGGAGTGGGCACTGGTGCTACGCCTATTCAGCGCACGCCTGACTTCGCAACGCTGCCCCCCGCCCGCCCCTCACTCTCTGCCCCCGGCCCCCAGGGCCTTTGCCGTGGGCAACAAGGGCCCCCCTGGCCCCGGCCGCCAGGGCCCGGGCGCTCTGTCAACCCGCCCGAACGCCGGGCCCCCGCGCCCGGGGCCGGAGGGCCAGGAGGGGGCACTGGTGCTGCGCCTGTTCAGCGCACGCCTGGATTCGCAACACTGCGCCCCGCCTGCCCCTCACTCTCTGCCCCCGGCCCCCAGGGCCGTTGCTGTGGGCAACAAGGCCCCCCCTGGCCCTGGCCGCCCGAGCCCGGGCGCCCTGCCAACCAGCCCGAACGCCGGGCCCCCGCGCCCGGGGCCGGAGGACCAGGAGGTGGCACTGGTGCTGCGCCAGTTCAGCGCACGCCTGGCTTCGCAACGCTGCCCCCCGCCCGCCAGTCACTCTCTGATCCCAGCACCCAGGGCCGTTGCCGTGGTCAACAAGGCCCCCCGCGGCCCCGGCTGCCCGGCCCCGGGCGCCCTGCCAACCCGCCCGAACTCCAGGCCCTGGCGCCCGGGGCCGGAGGGCCAGGAGGGGGTACTGGTGCTGCGCCTGTTCAGCGCACTCCAGGCTTCGCAACGCTGCCCGCCGCCCGCCCCTCACTCTCTGCCCCCGGCCCCCAGGGCCGTTGCTGTGGGCAACAAGGCCCCCCCTGGCCCTGGCCGCCCGAGCCCGGGCGCCCTGCCAACCAGCCCGAACGCCGGGCCCCCGCGCCCGCGGCCGGAGGGCCAGGAGTGCGCACTGGTGCTGCGCCTGTTCAGCGCACGCCTGGCTTCGCAACGCTGCCCCCCGCCCGCCCCTCACTCCCTGCCCCTCGCCCCCAGGGCCATTGTTGTGGGCAACAAGGGCCCCCCCGGCCCCGGCCGCACGGGCCCGGGCACCCTGCCAACCCGCCTGAATGCCGGGACCTCGCGCCCGGGGCCGGAGGGCCAGGAGGGGGCACTGGTGCTGCCCCTGTTCAGCGCACGCCTGGCTTAGCCATGCTGCCCCCCGCCCGCCCCTCAATCTCTGTCCCCGGCCCCCAGTGCCGTTGCCGTGGGCAACAAGGCCCCCACCGGCCCCGAGCGCCCGGGCCCGGGCGCCCTGCCAACCCGCCCGTACGCCGGGCCCCCGCGCCCGGGGCCAGAGGGCCAGGAGGGGGCACTGGTGCTGTGCCTGTTCAGCGCACGCCTGGCTTCGCAACGCTGCCCCCCGCCCGCCCCTCACTCTCTGCCCCCGGCCCCCAGGGCCGTTGCCGTGGGCAACAAGGCCCCCCCCGGCCTCGACCGCCAGGGCCCGGGCACCCTGCCAACCCGCCCGAACGCCAGGACCCCGCGCCCGGGGCCGGAGGGCCAGGAGGGGGCACTGGTGCTGCGCCTGTTCAGCGCATGCCTGGATTCGCAACACTGCGCCCCGCCTACCCCTCACTCTCTGCCCCCGGCCCCCAGGGCCGTTGCTGTGGGCAACAAGGCCCCTCCCCGCCCCGGCCGCCCGAGCCCGGGCGCCCTGCCAACCCGCCCGAACGCCGGGCCCCCGCGCCCGCGGCCGGAGGGCCAGGAGTGCGCACTGGTGCTGCGCCTGTTCAGCGCACGCCTGGCTTCGCAACGCTGCCCCCCGCCCGCCCCTCACTCCCTGCCCCTCGCCCCCAGGGCCATTGTTGTGGGCAACAAGGCCCCCCCCGGCCCCGGCCGCACGGGCCCGGGCGCCCTGCCAACCCGCCTGAATGCCGGGACCTCGCGCCCGGGGCCGGAGGGCCAGGAGGGGGCACTGGTGCTGCCCCTGTTCAGCGCACGCCTGGCTTAGCCATGCTGCCCCCCGCCCGCCCCTCACTCTCTGCCCCCGGCTCCTAGTGCCGTTGCCGTGGGCAACAAGGCCCCCACCGGCCCCGAGCGCCCGGGCCTGGGCGCCCTGCCAACCCGCCCGTACGCCGGGCCCCCGCGCCCGGGGCCAGAGGGCCAGGAGGGGACACTGGTGCTGCGCCTGTTCAGCGCACGCCTGGCTTCGCAACGTTGCCCCCCGCCCGCCCCTCACTCTCTGCCCCCGGCCCCCAGAGCCATTGCTGTGGTCAGCAAGACCTCCCCGGCCCCGGCCGCAAGGGCCCGGGCGCCCTGCCAACCCGCCCGAACGCCTGGCCCCCGCGCCCGGGGCCGGAGGTTCAGGTGGGGGCACTGGTGCTGCGCCTGTTCAGCGCACGCCTGGCTTCGCAACGCTGCCCCCCGCCCGCACCTCTCTCTCTGCCCCCGTCCCCCAGGGCCGTTGCCGTGGGCAACAAAGCCCCCCCCCGGCCCCGGCCGCCCGGGCCCGGGCGCCCTGCCAACCTGCCCGAACGCCGGGCCCCCACGCCCGGGTCCGGAGGGCCAGGTGGGGGCACTGGTGCTGCGCCTGTTCAGCGCACGCCTGGATTCGCAACGCTGCGCCCCGCCTGCCCCTCACTCTCTGCCCCCGGGCCCCATGGCCGTTGCCGTGGGCAACAAGGCCCCCCCCGGCCCCGGCCGCATGAGCCCGGGCGCCCTGCCAACCCGCCCGAACGCCGGGCCCCAGCGCCCGGGGCCGGAGGGCCAGGAGTGGGCACTGGTGCTGCACCTGTTCAGCGCACGCCTAGCTTCGCAATGCTGCCCCCCGCCCGCCCCTCACTCTCTGCCCCCGGCCCCCAGGGCCGTTGCCGTGGGCAACAAGGCCACCCCCGGCCCCGGTCGCCCGAGCCCGGACGCCCTGCCAACCCGCCCGAACGCCGGGCCCCAGCGCCCGCGTCCGGAGGGCCAGGTGGGGGCACTGGTGCTGCGCCTGTTCAGCGCACGCCTGGCTTCGCAACGCTGCCCCCCGCCCGACCCTCACTCTCTGCCCCCGGCCCCCAGGGCCGTTGCCGTGGGCAACAAGGCCCCCCCCGGCCCCGGCCACCCGTGCCCAGGCGCCCTGCCAACCCGCCCGAACGCCGGGCCCCCGCGCCCGGGTCCGGAGGGCCAGGTGGGGGCACTGGTGCTGCGCTTGTTCAGCGCACGCCTGGATTGGCAACGCTGCGCCCCGCCAGCCCCTCACTCTCTGCCCCCGGCCCCCAGGGCCGTTGCTGTGGGCAACAAGGCCCCCCCCGGCCCCGGCCTCCCGGGCCCGGGCGCCCTGCAAACCCGCCCGAATGCCGGGCGCCCGCGCCCGGGGCCGGAGGGCCAGGAGGGGGCACTGGTGCTGCGCCTGTTCAGCGCATGCCTGGATTCGCAACGCTGCCCCCCGCCCGCCCCTCACTCTCTGCCCCCGGCCCCCAGGGCCGTTGCCGTGGGCAACAAGGCCCCCCCCAGCCCCGGCCCCCCGGGCCCGGGCGCCATGCCAACCCGCCCGAACGCCGGACCCCGGTGCCCGGGGCCGGAGGGCCAGGAGGGGGCACTGGTGCTGCGCCTGTTCAGCGCACGCCTGGCTTCGCAACGCTGCCCCCCGCCCGCCCCTCACTCTCTGCCCCCGGCCCCCAGGGCCGTTGCCGTGGGCAACAAGGGCCCCCCTGGCCCCGGCCGCCAGGGCCCGGGCGCCCTGTCAACCCGCCCGAACGCCGGGCCCCCGCGCCCGGGGCCGGAGGGTCAAGTGGGGGCACTGGTGCTGCGCCTGTTCAGCGCACGCCTGGATTCGCAACACTGCGCCCCGCCTGCCCCTCACTCTCTGCCCCCGGCCCCCAGGGCCGTTGCTGTGGGCAACAAGGCCCCCCCTGGCCCTGGCCGCCCGAGCCCGGGCGCCCTGCCTACCAGCCCGAACGCCGGGCCCCCGCGCCCGCGGCCGGAGGGCCAGGAGTGCGCACTGGTGCTGCGCCTGTTCAGCGCACGCCTGGCTTCGCAACGCTGCCCCCCGCCCGCCCCTCACTCCCTGCCCCTCGCCCCCAGGGCCATTGTTGTGGGCAACAAGGCCCCCCCCGGCCCCGGCCGCACGGGCCCGGGCGCCCTGCCAACCCGCCTGAATGCCGGGACCTCGCGCCCGGGGCCGGAGGGCCAGGAGGGGGCACTGGTGCTGCCCCTGTTCAGCGCACGCCTGGCTTAGCAATGCTGCCCCCCGCCCGCCCCTCACTCTCTGCCCCCGGCCCCCAGTGCCGTTGCCGTGGGCAACAAGGCCCCCACCGGCCCCGAGCGCCCGGGCCTGGGCGCCCTGCCAACCCGCCCGTACGCCGGGCCCCAGCGCCCGGGGCCAGACGGCCAGGAGGGGGCACTGGTGCTGCCCCTGTTCAGCGCACGCCTGGCTTCGCAACGCTGCCCCCCGCCCGCCCCTCACTCTCTGCCCCCGGCCCCCAGAGCCATTGCTGTGGTCAGCAAGACCTCCCCGGCCCTGGCCGCAAGGGCCCGGGCGCCCTGCCAACCCGCCCGAACGCCTGGCCCCCGCGCCCGGGGCCGGAGGTTCAGGTGGGGGCACTGGTGCTGCGCCTGTTCAGCGCACGCCTGGCTTCGCAACGCTGCCCCCCACCCGCACCTCACTCTCTGCCCCCGTCCCCCAGGGCCGTTGCCGTGGGCAACAAGGCCCCCCCCGGCCCCGGCCGCCCGGGCCCGGGCGCCCTGCCAACCTGCCCGAACGCCGGGCCCCCACGCCCGGGTCCGGAGGGCCAGGTGGGGGCACTGGTGCTGCGCCTGTTCAGCGCACGCCTGGATTCGCAACGCTGCGCCCCGCCTGAGCCTCACTCTCTGCCCCCGGGCCCCAGAGCCATTGCTGTGGTCAGCAAGACCTCCCCGGCCCTGGCCGCAAGGGCCCGGGCGCCCTGCCAACCCGCCCGAACGCCTGGCCCCCGCGCCCGGGGCCGGAGGTTCAGGTGGGGGCACTGGTGCTGCGCCTGTTCAGCGCACGCCTGGCTTCGCAACGCTGCCCCCCACCCGCACCTCACTCTCTGCCCCCGTCCCCCAGGGCCGTTGCCGTGGGCAACAAGGCCCCCCCCGGCCCCGGCCGCCCGGGCCCGGGCGCCCTGCCAACCTGCCCGAACGCCGGGCCCCCACGCCCGGGTCCGGAGGGCCAGGTGGGGGCACTGGTGCTGCGCCTGTTCAGCGCACGCCTGGCTTCGCAACGCTGCCCCCCGCCCACTTCTCACTCTTCGCCCCCGGCCCCGGCAGCCCGGGCCCGGTCACCCTGCAGGCCCGCCCAAATGCCGGGCCCCTGCGCCCAGCGCTGAAGATCCAGGAGGGGGCACTGGTGCTGCGCCTCTTCAGCGCATGCATGGCTTCGCAACGCTGCCCCCCTCCCGCACCTCACTCTTCGCCCCCGGCCCACAGGGTTGTTGCTGTCGGCAACAAGGCTCCCCCCCGGCACCGGCCGGCCGGGCCCGGCCGCCCTGCAACCCCACCCGAACACAGGGCCGCCGCGCCCAGGGCCGAAGAGCCAGGAGGGGGCTCTGGTGCTGCGTCTCTTCAGCGCACGCTTGGCTTTGCAAAACACCCCGCGCCAGCCCCTCACTCTTCGCCCCCGGACCACAAGGCCGATGCTGTCAGCAACAAGGCCGACCCGGCCCCGGACGCCCGGGCCCGGGTAGCCGGCAGGCCCGCCCTAACGCCGAACCCCCGCGCCCAGGGCTGAAGAGCCAAAAGGGGGCATTGGTGCTGCGCCTCTAAAGCGCACACCTGGCTTCGCAACGCTGCCACCCGCCAGCCCCTCACTCTTCGCCTCCGGCCTACTGGGCCGTTGCCATCGATAACAAGGCCCACCCCAGCCCCGACCGGACGGGCCCGGCCGCCCTGCAGGCCCACCCGAACGCCGGGCCCCCGCGCCCAGGGCCAAAGAGCCAGGAGGGGGCACTGCTGCTGCGCCTCTTCAGCGCACACCTGGCTTCGCAACGCTGACCCCGCCCGCCCATCACTCTTCGCCCCGTGCCCACACGGCCGTTGCCGTCGGCAACAAGGCCCTCCCCGGCCCCGGCCGGACGGGCCCGGCAGCCCTGCAGGCCCGCCCGAACGCCGGGCCCCAGCACACAGGGCCGAAGAGCCAGGAGGGGGCACTGGTGCTGCGCTTATAAAGCGCATGCCTGGCTTCGCAAAATGCCCCCCGCCAACAACTCTCTTAGCCCCCATCCCACAGGGCCGTTGCCGTCGGCAAAAAGGCCCCCCCCGGCCCCGGCCAACCGGGCCCGGCCGCCCGGTAGGCCCACCAGAACGCCGAGCCCCTACGACCAGGGCCGAAGAGCCAGGAGGGGGCACTGGTGCTGCGCCTGTTCAGCGCACGCATAGCTTCACAACGCTGCCCCCCGCCCGCCCCTCACTCTTCGCCCCCGACCCACAGGGCCGTTGCCGTCGGCAACAAGGCCCCCCCCGGCCCCGGCCGCCTGGGCCCGGACGCCCTGCAGGCCCGCCCGAACACCGGGCCTCCGCGCCCAGGGCAGAAGAGCCAGGAGGGGGCATCGGTGCTGCGCCTCTTCAGCGCACGCCTGGCTTCGCAACGCTGCCCCCCGCGAGCCCCTCACTCTTCGCCCCCGAAACACAGTGCCGGTGTCGTCGGCAACAAGGGCCCCCCCGGCCTCGGCCTGCCAGGCCCTTTCGCTCTACATGTCCACCCGAACGCCGAGCAACTGTGCCCAGGGTCGAAGAGCCAGGAAGGGGCACTGGTGCTGCGCCTCTTCAGCGCACGCCAGGCTTCGCAAAACGCCCACCGCCAGCCCCTCACTCTTTGACCCAGGCCCACAGGGCCGTTGCCGTCGGCAACAAGGCCCACCCCAGCCCCGGCCAGACTGCCCCAGCCGCCCTGCAGGCCCGCCCGAATGCCGGGCCCCCTCGCCCAGGGCCGAAGAGCCAGGACGGGGCACTGGTGCTGCGCCTCTTCAGCACACGCATGGCTTCGCAGTGCTGCCACCTGCCAGCCCCTAACTCTTCGCCCCCCGCACACAGGGCCGTTGCCGTCGGCAGCAGGGCCCTCCCGGCCCTGGCTGCCTGGGCCCGGACGCCCTGCAGGCCCGCCCGAATGCCGGGCCCCCGTGCCCAGGGCCGAACAGCCAGGAAGGGGCACTGGTGCTGCGCCTGTTCAGCGCACGCCTGGCTTCGCAACGCTGCCCCTGCCCGCCCCTCACTCTTCGCCCCAGGCCCACAGGGCAATTGCCGTCGGCAACAAGGCCCCCCCCGGCACCGGCCGGCCGGGCCCAGTCGCCCTGAAGGTCCGCCCGAACGCCGAGCAACCGTGCCCAGGGCCGAAGAGCCAGGAGGGGGCACTGTTGCTGCGCCTCTTCAGCGCACGCCTGGCTTCGCAACGCTGCCCACCGCCAGCACCTCACTCTTCGCCCCCAGCCCACAGGGCCGTTGCCGTCGGCAACAAGGCCCCCCCCCGCCCTAGCCGCCTCGGCTCGGCCGCTTGGCAGGCTTGCCCAAACGCCGAGCACCCGCGCCCAGTGCCGAAGAGCCAGGAGGGGGCACTGGTGCTGCGCCTCTTCAGCGCACGCCTGGCTTCGCAACGCTGCCCCCCGCCAGCCCCTCACTCTTTGCCCCCGTCCCACAGGGCCGTTGCCATCGGCAACAAGGCCCCCCACGGCCCCGGACAGACGGGCCCGGCCGCCCTGCAGGGCCGCCCGAACGCCGGGCCCCCGCGCCCAGGTCCGAAGAGCCAGGAGGGGGCACTGTTGCTGTGCCTCTTCAGCGCATGCCTGGCTTCGCAACACTGCCCCCTGCCCGCCCATCACTCTTTGCCCCCGTCCCACAGGGCCGTTGCCGTCGGCAACAAGGCCCCTCCCGGCCCCGTCCGGCCTGGCCCGGCTGCCCTGCAGGCCCGCCCGAGCGCTGGGCCCCCGCGCCCAGGGCCAAAGAGCCAGGAGGGGGCACCGGTGCTGCGCCTCTTCTGCGCACGCCTGGCTTTGCAACGCTGCACCCGCCAGCCACTCACTCTTTGCCCCCGTCCCACAGGGCCGTTGCCGTCGGCAACAAGACCGCCCGGCCCCGGCCAGAGTGCCCCGGCCGCCCTGCAGGCCCGCCCGAATGCCAGGCCCCCACGCCCAGAGCCGAAGAGCCAGGAGGGGGCATTGGTGCTGCGCCTCTTCAGCGCATGCATGGCTTCGCAACGCTGCCCCCCTCCCGACCCTCACTCTTTGCCCCCGGCCCACAGGGCCGTTGCCGTCGGCAACAAGGCCCCTCCCGGCCCCGTCCGGCCGGGCCCGGCTGCCCTGCAGGCCCGCCCGAGCGCTGGGCCCCCGCGCCCAGGGCCAAAGAGCCAGGAGGGGGCACCGGTGCTGCGCCTCTTCTGCGCACGCCTGGCTTTGCAACGCTGCACCCGCCAGCCACTCACTCTTTGCCCCCGTCCCACAGGGCCGTTGCCGTCGGCAACAAGACCGCCCGGCCCCGGCCAGAGTGCCCCGGCCGCCCTGCAGGCCCGCCCGAATGCCAGGCCCCCACGCCCAGAGCCGAAGAGCCAGGAGGGGGCATTGGTGCTGCGCCTCTTCAGCGCATGCATGGCTTCGCAACGCTGCCCCCCTCCCGACCCTCACTCTTTGCCCCCGGCCCACAGGGCCGTTGCCGTCGGCAACAAGGCCCCCCCCGGCCTTGGCCTGCCGGGCCCTTTCGCTCTACATGTCCACCCGAACGCCGAGCAACTGTGCCCAGGGTCGAAGAGCCAGGAAGGGGCACTGGTGCTGCGCCTCTACAGCGCACGCCAGGCTTCGCACAACGCACACTGCCAGCCCCTCACTCTTTGCCCCAGGCCCACAGGGCCGTTGCCCTCGGCAACAAGGCCCACCCCAGCCCCGGCCAGACAGCCCCAGCCGCCCTGCAGGCCCGCCCGAATGCCGGGCCCCCGTGCCCAGGGCCGAAGAGCCAGGAGGGGGCACTGGTGCTGTGCCTCTTCAGCGCACGCCTGGCTTCGCAACGCTGCCCCCGCCCGCCCCTCACTCTTCGCCCCCGTCCCACAGGGCCGTTGCCATCGGCAACAAGGCCCCCCCGGCCACCGCAAGCCAAGCCCGGCCGCCCTGCAGGCCCGCCCGAACGCCGGGCCCCCGCGCCCAGGGCTAAAGAGCCAGGAGGGGGCACTGGTGCTGCGCCTGTTCAGCGCACGCCTGCCTTCGCAAATTGCCCCCCGCAAGCCCCTCAATCTTCACCCCCGACCCACAGGGCCGTTGCCGTCCGCAACAAGGACCCCCCCGCCCACCGCCGGCCAGGCCCCGCCGCCCTGCAGGCCCGCCCGAACGCTGGGCCCCCGCGCCCAGGGCCAACGAGCCAGGAGGGGGCACTGGTGCTGAGCCTCTTCAGCGCACGCCTGGCTTCGCAAAATGGCCCCCGCCAGCCCCTCAATCTTCACCCCCGACCCACAGGGCCGTTGCCGTCGGCAACAAGCCCCCCCCCACCCCCGGCCGGACGGGCCCGGCCGCCCTGCAGGCCAGCCCGAGCACCGGGCCCCCGCGCATAGGGCCGAAGAGCCAGGAGGGGCCACTGGTGCTGCGCCTGTTCAGCTCACGCCTGCCTTCGCAAATTGCCCCCCGCCCGCCCCTCAATCTTCACCCCCGACCCACAGGGCCGTTGCCGTCGGCAACAAGGACCCCCCCGCCCACCGCCGGCCAGGCCCCGCCGCCCTGCAGGCCCGCCCGAACTCCGGGCCCCAGCGCCCAGGGCCAACGAGCCAGGAGGGGGCACTGGTGATGCGCCTCTTCAGTGCACGCCTGGATTCGCAACACTGTCCCCCGCCAGCCCCTCACTCTTTGCACCCGGCCCACAGGGCCGTTGCCGTCAGCAACAATGCCCCCCCCGGCCCCGGACGGACGAGCCCGGCCGCCCTGCAGGCCCGCCCGAGCGCCGGGCCCCCGCGCCCAGGGCCAAAGAGCCAGGAGGGGGCACCGGTGCTGCGCCTCTTCAGCGCACGCCTGGCTTTGCAACGCTGCACCCGCCAGCCACTCACTCTTTGCCCCCGTCCCACAGGGCCGTTGTCGTCGGCAACAAGACCCCCCGGCCCCGGCCAGAGTGCCCCGGCCGCCCTGCAGGCCCGCCCGAATGCCAGGCCCCCACGCCCAGAGCCGAAGAGCCAGGAGGGGGCATTGGTGCTGCGCCTCTTCAGCGCATGCATGGCTTCGCAACGCTGCCCCCCTCCCGCCCCTCACTCTTTGCCCCCGGCCCACAGGGCCGTTGCCGTCGGCAACAAGGCCCCCCCCGGCCTCGGCCTGCCGGGCCCTTTCGCTCTACATGTCCACCCGAACGCCGAGCAACTGTGCCCAGGGTCGAAGAGCCAGGAAGGGGCACTGGTGCTGCGCCTCTACAGCGCACGCCAGGCTTCGCAAAACGCCCACCGCCAGCCCCTCACTCTTTGCCCCAGGCCCACAGGGCCGTTGCCCTCGGCAACAAGGCCCACCCCAGCCCCGGCCAGACAGCCCCAGCCGCCCTGCAGGCCTGCCCGAATGCCGGGCCCCCGTGCCCAGGGCCGAAGAGCTAGGATGGGGCACTGGTGCTGCGCCTCTTCAGCACACGCATGGCTTCGCAAATTGCCCCCGGCCAGCCCATCAATCTTCACCCCCGACCCACAGGGCCGTTGCCGTCGGCAACAAGGACCCCCCCGCCCACCGCCGGCCAGGCCCCGCCGCCCTGCAGGCCCGCCCGAACGCCGGGACCCTGCGCCCAGGGCCAACGAGCCAGGAGGGGGCACTGGTGCTGAGCCTCTTCAGCGCACGCCTGCCTTCGCAAATTGCCCCCCGCCAGCCCCTCAATCTTCACCCCAGACCCACAGGGCCGTTGCTGTCGGCAACAAGGACCCCCCCGTCCACCGCCGGCCAGGCCCCGCCGCCCTGCAGGCCCGCCCGAACGCCGGGCTCCCGCACCCAGGGCTAATGAGCCAGGAGGGGGCACTGGTGCTGCGCCTCTTCAGCGCATGCATGGCTTCGCAACGCTGCCACCCTCCCGCCCCTCACTCTTTGCCCACGGCCCACAGGGCCGTTGCCGTCGGCAACAATGCCCCCCCGGCCCTGGCCGCCTGGGCCCGTCCGCCCTGCAGGCCCGCCAGAACGCCTGGCCTCCGCGCCCAGAGCCGAAGAGCCAGGAGGGGGCACTGGTGCTGCGCCTGTTCAGCGCACGCCTGGCTTCGCAACGCTGCCCCCAGCCCACTTCTCACTCTTCGCCCCGGCCCACAGGGCCGTTCCCATCAGCAACAAGCTCCCCCAGGCCCCGGCAGCCCGGGCCCGGTCACCCTGCAGGCCCGCCCGAATGCCGGGCCCCCGCGCCCAGGGCTGAAGATCCAGGAGGGGGCACTGGTGCTGCGCCTCTTCAGCGCATGCATGGCTTCGCAACGCTGCCCCCCTCCCGCACCTCACTCTTCGCCCCCGGCCCACAGGGTTGTTGCTGTCGGCAACAAGGCTCCCCCCCCGGCACCGGCCGGCCGGGCCCGGCCGCCCTGCAACCCCACCCGAACACAAGGCCGCCGCGCCCAGGGCCGAAGAGCCAGGAGGGGGCACTGGTGCTGCGTCTCTTCAGCGCACGCTTGGCTTCGCAAAACGCCCCGCGCCAGCCCCTCACTCTTCGCCCCCGGACCACAAGGCCGATGCTGTCAGCAACAAGGCCGACCCGGCCCTGGCCGCCCCGGCCCGGGCACCCGGCAGGCCCGCCCGAACGCCGACCCCCCGCGCCCAGGGCCGAAGAGCCAAAAGAGGGCATTGGTGCTGCGCCTCTTCAGCGCACGCCTGGCTTCGCAACGCTGCCACCCGCCAGCCCCTCACTCTTCGCCTCCGGCCTACTGGGCCGTTGCCATCGATAACAAGGCCCACCCCAGCCCCGACCGGACGGGCCCAGCCGCCCTGCAGGCCCACCCGAACCCCGGGCCCCCGCGCCCAGGGCCAAAGAGCCAGGAGGGGGCACTGCTGCTGCGCCTCTTCAGCGCACGCCTGGCTTCGCAACGCTGACCCCGCCCGCCCATCACTCTTCGCCCCGGGCCCACACGGCCGGTGTCGTCGGCAACAAGACCCCCCCGGCCCCGGCCGGACGGGCTCGGGCGCCCTGCAGGCCCGCCCGAACGCAGGGCGCCCACTCCCAGGGCCAAAGAGCCGGGGGGGGCACCGGTGCTACGCCTCTTCAGCGCACGCCTGGCTTTGCAACGCTGCCCCATGCCAGCCCCTCACTCTTTGCCCCCAGCCCACAGGGCTGTTGCCGTCGGCAACAAGGCAACCCCCGGCCCCGGCTGGATGGGCCAGGCCGCCCTGCAGTCCCGCCCGAACGCCGAGCAACTGTGCCCATGGCCGAAGAGACAGGAGGGGGCACTGGTGCTGCGCCTCTTCAGCGCACGCCTGGCTTCACAACGCTGCTCCCCTGCCCGCCCCTCACTCTCTGCCCCCGGCCCACAGGGCCGTTGCCGTCGGCAACAAGGCCCCCCCCGGGCCCGGCCACCCGGGCCCGGGCGCCCAGCAGGCCCGCCCGAACGCCGAGCCCCCACGCCCAGGGCCGAAGATCCAGGATGGGGCACTGATGCTGTGCCTCTTCAGCGCACGCCTGGCTTCGCAATGCTGCCCCCGCCAGCCCATCACTCTTTACCCCCGGCCCACAGTGCCGTTTCCGTCGGCAAGAAGCCCCCCCGGCCCTGGCCGCCTGGGCCCGTCCGCCCTGCAGGCCCGCCCGAATGCAGGGCCCCCGCGCCCAGGGCCGAAGAGCGAGGAGGGGACACCGGTGCTGCGCCTCTTCAGCGCAAGCCTGGCTTCGCAACGCTGCCCCCGCCCGCCCCTCACTCTTTGCCCACGGCCCACAGGGCCGTTGCCGTCGGCATCAAGACCCCCCTCCGGCACCGGCCGGACGGGCCCGGCAGCCCTGCAGGCCCGCCCGAACGCCGGGCCCCAGCACCCAGGGCCGAAGAGCCAGGAGGGGGCACTGGTGCTGCGCTTATACAGCGCATGCCTGGCTTCGCAAAATGCCCCCCGCCAACAACTCTCTTAGCCCCCATCCCACAGGGCCGTTGCCGTCGGCAACAAGGCCGGCCCCGGCCAACCGGGCCCGGCCGCCCGGTAGGCCCACCAGAACGCCGAGCCCCTACGACCACGGCCGAAGAGCCAGGAGGGGGCACTGGTGCTGCGCCTCTTCAGCGCACGCATAGCTTCACAACGCTGCCCCCCGCCCGCCCCTCACTCTTCGCCCCCGACCCACAGGGCCGTTGCCGTCGGCAACAAGGCCCCCCCCGGCCCCGGCCGCCTGGGCCCGGACGCCCTGCAGGCCCGCCCGAACGCCGGGCCTCCGCGCCCAGGGCAGAAGAGCCAGGAGGGGGCACCGGTGCGGCGCCTCTTCAGCGCACGCCTGGCTTTGCAACGCTGCCCCCCGCGAGCCCCTCACTCTTCGCCCCCGAAACACAGTGCCGGTGTCGTCGGCAACAAGGGCCCCCCCGGCCTCGGCCTGCCAGGCCCTTTCGCTCTACATGTCCACCCGAACGCCGAGCAACTGTGCCCAGGGCCGAAGAGACAGGAGGGGGCACTGGTGCTGCGCCTCTTCAGCGCACGCCTGGCTTCACAACGCTGCTCCCCCGCCCGCCCCTCACTCTCTGCCCCCGGCCCACAGGGCCGTTGCCGTCGGCAACAAGGCCCCCCCCGGGCCCGGCCACCCGGGCCCGGGCGCCCTGCAGGCCCGCCCGAACGCCGAGCCCCCACGCCCAGGGCCGAAGATCCAGGCTGGGGCACTGATGCTGTGCCTCTTCAGCGCACGCCTGGCTTCGCAATGCTGCCCCCGCCAGCCCATCACTCTTTACCCCCGGCCCACAGTGCCGTTTCCGTCGGCAAGAAGCCCCCCCGGCCCTGGCCGCCTGGGCCCGTCCGCCCTGCAGGCCCGCCCGAATGCAGGGCCCCCGCGCCCAGGGCCGAAGAGCGAGGAGGGGACACCGGTGCTGCGCCTCTTCAGCGCAAGCCTGGCTTCGCAACGCTGCCCCCGCCCGCCCCTCACTCTTCGCCCACGGCCCACAGGGCCGTTGCCGTCGGCATCAAGACCCCCCTCCGGCACCGGCCGGCCGGGCCCGGCAGCCCTGCAGGCCCGCCCGAACGCAGGGCCTCCGCGCCCAGGGCAGAAGAGCCAGGAGGGGGCACCGGTGCGGCGCCTCTTCAGCGCACGCCTGGCTTTGCAACGCTGCCCCCCGCGAGCCCCTCACTCTTCGCCCCCGAAACACAGTGCCGGTGTCGTCGGCAACAAGGGCCCCCCCGGCCTCGGCCTGCCAGGCCCTTTCGCTCTACATGTCCACCCGAACGCCGAGCAACTGTGCCCAGGGTCGAAGAGCCAGGAAGGGGCACTGGTGCTGCGCCTCTTCAGCGCACGCCAGGCTTCGCAAAACGCCCACCGCCAGCCCCTCACTCTTTGCCCCAGGCCCACAGGGCCGTTGCCGTCGGCAACAAGGCCCACCCCAGCCCCGGCCAGACTGCCCCAGCCGCCCTGCAGGCCCGCCCGAATGCCGGACCCCGCGCCCAGGGCCGAAGAGCCAGGACGGGGCACTGGTGCTGCGCCTCTTCAGCACACGCATGGCTTCGCAGTGCTGCCACCTGCCAGCACCTCACTCTTCGCCCCCAGCCCACAGGGCCGTTGCCGTCGGCAAAAAGGCCCCCCCCCCGCCCTAGCCGCCTCGGCTCGGCCGCTTGGCAGGCTTGCCCAAACGCCGAGCACCCGCGGCCAGGGCCGAAGAGCCAGGAGGGGGCACTGTTGCTGCGCCTCTTCAGCGCACGCCTGGCTTCGCAACACTACCCCTGCCCGCCCATCACTCTTTGCCCCCGTCCCACAGGGCCGTTGCCGTCGGCAACAAGGCCCCTCCCGGCCCCGTCCGGCCGGGCCCGGCTGCCCTGCAGGCCCGCCCGAGCGCCGGGCCCCCGCGCCCAGGGCCAAAGAGCCAGGAGGGGGCACTGGTGCTGTGCCTCTTCAGCGCACGCCTGGCTTCTCAACGCTGCCCCCCGCCCGCCCCTCACTCTTCGCCCCCGTCCCACAGGGCCGTTGCCGTCGGCAACAAGGCCCCCCCCGGCCACCGCAGGCCAAGCCCGGCCACCCTGCAGGCCCGCCCGAACGCCGGGCCCCCGCGCCCAGGGCCAAAGAGCCAGGAGGGGGCACCGGTGCGGCGCCTCTTCAGCGCACGCCTGGCTTTGCAACGCTGCCCCCCGCGAGCCCCTCACTCTTCGCCCCCGAAACACAGTGCCGGTGTCGTCGGCAACAAGGGCCCCCCCGGCCTCGGCCTGCCAGGCCCTTTCGCTCTACATGTCCACCCGAACGCCGAGCAACTGTGCCCAGGGTCGAAGAGCCAGGAAGGGGCACTGGTGCTGCGCCTCTTCAGCGCACGCCAGGCTTCGCAAAACGCCCACCGCCAGCCCCTCACTCTTTGCCCCAGGCCCACAGGGCCGTTGCCGTCGGCAACAAGGCCCACCCCAGCCCCGGCCAGACTGCCCCAGCCGCCCTGCAGGCCCGCCCGAATGCCGGACCCCGCGCCCAGGGCCGAAGAGCCAGGACGGGGCACTGGTGCTGCGCCTCTTCAGCACACGCATGGCTTCGCAGTGCTGCCACCTGCCAGCACCTCACTCTTCGCCCCCAGCCCACAGGGCCGTTGCCGTCGGCAAAAAGGCCCCCCCCCGCCCTAGCCGCCTCGGCTCGGCCGCTTGGCAGGCTTGCCCAAACGCCGAGCACCCGCGGCCAGGGCCGAAGAGCCAGGAGGGGGCACTGTTGCTGCGCCTCTTCAGCGCACGCCTGGCTTCGCAACACTACCCCTGCCCGCCCATCACTCTTTGCCCCCGTCCCACAGGGCCGTTGCCGTCGGCAACAAGGCCCCTCCCGGCCCCGTCCGGCCGGGCCCGGCTGCCCTGCAGGCCCGCCCGAGCGCCGGGCCCCCGCGCCCAGGGCCAAAGAGCCAGGAGGGGGCACTGGTGCTGTGCCTCTTCAGCGCACGCCTGGCTTCTCAACGCTGCCCCCCGCCCGCCCCTCACTCTTCGCCCCCGTCCCACAGGGCCGTTGCCGTCGGCAACAAGGCCCCCCCCGGCCACCGCAGGCCAAGCCCGGCCACCCTGCAGGCCCGCCCGAACGCCGGGCCCCCGCGCCCAGGGCCAAAGAGCCAGGAGGGGGCACTGGTGCTGCGCCTGTTCAGCGCACGCCTGCCTTCGCAAATTGCCCCCCGCCAGCCCCTCAATCTTCACCCCCGACCCACAGGGCCGTTGCCGTTGGCAACAAGGACCCCCCCCCCAACAGCTGGCCATGCCCCGCCGCCCTGCAGGCCCGCCCGAACGCTGGGCCCCCGCGCCCAGGGCCAACGAGCCAGGAGGGGGCACTGGTGCTGAGCCTCTTCAGCGCACGCCTGGCTTCGCAAAATGGCCCCCGCCAGCCCCTCAATCTTCACCCCCGACCCACAGGGCCGTTGCCGTCGGCAACAAGCCCCCCCCCACCCCCGGCCGGACGGGCCCGGCCGCCCTGCAGGCCAGCCCGAGCACCGGGCCCCCGCGCATAGGGCCGAAGAGCCAGGAGGGGCCACTGGTGCTGCGCCTGTTCAGCTCAAGCCTGCCTTCGCAAATTGCCCCCCGCCAGCCCCTCAATCTTCACCCCCGACCCACAGGGCCGTTGCCGTCGGCAACAAGGACCCCCCCGCCCACCGCCGGCCAGGCCCCGCCGCCCTGCAGGCCCGCCCGAACGCCGGGCCCCAGCGCCCAGGGCCAACGAGCCAGGAGGGGGCACTGGTGCTGCGCCTCTTCAGTGCACGCCTGGATTCGCAACACTGTCCCCCGCCAGCCCCTCACTCTTTGCACCCGGCCCACAGGGCCGTTGCCGTCAGCAAAAATGCCCCCCCCGGCCCCGGCCGGACGAGCCCGGCTGCCCTGCAGGCCCGCCCGAACGCCGGGCCCCCGCGCCCACGGCCGAAGACCCAGGAGGGGGCACTGGTGCTGCGCCTCTTCAGCGCACGCCTGGCTTCGCAAGGCTGCCCCCCGCCAGCCCCTCACTCTTTGCCCCCGACCCACAGGGCCGTTGCCGTTGGCTACAAGGCCCCCCCTGGCCCCGGCCGGACGGGCCCGGCCGCCCTGCAGGCCCGCCCCAACGCCGGGCCCCCACGCCCAGGGACAAAGAGCCAGGAGGGGGCACCGGTGCTGCGCCTCTTCAGCGCATGCCTGGCTTCGCAACGCTGCCCCCCGCCCGCCCCTCACTCTTCGCCCCCGGCCCACAGGGCCGTTGCCGTCGACAACTAGGCCCCCCCCGGCCACCGCAGGCCAAGCCCGTTCGCCCTGCAGGCCCGCCCGAACGCCGGGCCCCCGTGCCCTTGGCCGAAGAGCCAGGAGGGGGCACTGGTGCTGCGCCTCTTCAGTGCACGCCTGGCTTTGCAAAATGCCCCCCGCCAAGCCCTCTCTTCGCCCCCGTTCCACAGGGCCGTTGTTGTCGGCAATTAGGCCCAACCCGGTCCCGGCTAACTGGGCCCGGCCGCCCTGTAGGCCTGCCAGAACGCCGAGCCACTGTGCCCAGTGCCGAAGGGCCAGGAGGGGGCACTGGTGCTGCGCCTCTTCAGCGCACGCCTGGATTCGCAACGCTGCCCCCCTCCCTCCCCTCACTCTTCGCCCCCTGACCACAGGGCCGCTGCCGTTGGCAACAAGGGCCCCCCGGCCCCGGCCGCCTGGGCCCGGCCGCCCTGCAGGCCGACCCGAACTCCGGGCCCCCACGAATAGGGCCGAAGAGCCAGGAGGGGGCACCGGTGTAGCACCTCTTCAGCGCACGCCTCGCTTCGCAACACTGCCCACCGCCCGACCCTCACTCTTCGCCCCCGGCCCACAGGGCCGTTGCCGTCGGCAACAAGGCCCAACCCGGCCCGGGCCGCCCGGGCCCGGGTGCCCTGCAGTCCAGCCCGAACACCGAGCAACGCTGCCCAGGGCCGAAGAGCCAGGAGGGGGCACCGGTGCGGCGCCTCTTCAGCGCATGCATGGCTTCGCAACTCTGCCCCCCGCCCGCCCCTCACTCCTCGCACCTGGCCCACAGGGCCGTTGCCGTCGCCAACAAGGGCCCCCCCGGCCCCGGCCGGACGGGCCCGGCCGGCCTGCAGGCCCGCCCGAACGCCGGGCCCCTGCGTCCAGGGACAAAGATCCAGGAGGGGGCACCGGTGCTGCGCCTCTTCAGCGCATGCAAGGCTTCGCAACGCTGCCCCCCGCCCGCACCTCACTCTTTGCCCCTGGCCCACAGGGCCGTTGCCGTCGGCAACAAGGCCCCCCCGGGCCACCGCAGGCCAAGCCCGGCCGCCCTGCAGGCCCGCCCGAACGCCGGGCCCCCGCGCCCAGGGCCAAAGAGCCAGGAGGGGGCACTGGTGGTGCGCCTGTTCAGCGCACGCCTGGCTTCGCAAAATGCCCCCCGCCAGCCCCTCAATCTTCACCCCAGACCCACAGGGCCGTTGCCGTCGGCAACAAGGACCCCCCCGTCCACCGCCGGCCAGGCCCCGCCGCCCTGCAGGCCCGCCCGAATGCCGGGCCCCCGCACCCAGGGCTAACGAGCCAGGAGGGGGCACTGGTGCTGAGCCTCTTCAGCGCATGCCTGGCTTCGAAAAATGCCCCCCCGCCAGCCCCTCATTCTTCGGCCACAGCCCACAGGGCCGTTGCCGTCGGCAACGAGGCCCCCCCCCACCCCGGCAACGCGGGCCCGGGCGCCTGGCAGACCAGACCTAAAGCCGAGCCCCCGCGATCAGGGCCGAAGAGCCAGGAGGGGGCACTGGTGCTGCGCCTCTTCAGCGCACGCCTGGCTTCGCAACGCTGCCCCCCGCCCGCCCCTCACTCTTCGTCCCCGGCCCACAGGGCTGTTGCCGTCGGCAACAAGGCCCCCCCCAGCCCCGGCCAGCCGGGCCCGGTCCCCCGGCAGGCCCGCCCAAACGCCGGGCACCCGTGCCCAGGACCGAAGAGCCAGGAGGGGGCACTGGTGCTGCGCCTCTTCAGCGCACGCCTGGCTTCGCAATGCTGCCCCCCGCCAACACCTCACTCTTTGGCCGCTGCCCACAGGGCCGTTGCCATCGGCAACAAGGCCCGCCCCGGCCCCGGCAGGAGGGGCCCGGCTGCCCTGCAGCCCCTCCCGAACGCCGGGCCAAGGCGCCCAGGGCCGAAGACCCAGGAGGGGGCACTGTTGCTGACCCTCTTCAGCGCACACCTGGCTTCGCAACGCTGCCCACCGCCCACCGCTCACTCTTCGAACCCGGCCCACAGGGCCATTGCCGTCGGCAACAAGGCCCCCCGGCCCCAGCCGGACGGGCCATGCCGCCCTGCAGGCCGGCCCGAACGCGGGGACCCCACGCCCAGTGCCGAAGAGCCAGGAGGGTGCACTGGTGCTGCGCCTCTTCAGCGCACGCATGGCTTCGCAACGCTGCCCCCCGCCCGCCCCTCACTCTTCGCACCCGGGCCACAGGGCCGGTGTCGTCAGCAGACAAGCCCCTCCGGCCACCGCCAGCTGTCCCCAACCGCCCTGCAGGCCCACCCGAACGCCAACCCCCCGCACCCAGGGCCGATGACCCAGGAGGGGGCACTGTTGCTGAGCCTCTTCAGCGCACACCTGGCTTCGCAACGCTGCCCACCGCCCGCCCCTCACTCTTCGCCCCCGGCCCACAGGGCCGTTGCCATCAGCAACAAGGCTCAACCCGGCCCCCGCCTCCCGGGCCCGGCCGCCCTGCAGTCCCGCCTGAACGCCGAGCCCCCGCGCAAAGAGCCGAAGAGCCAGAAGGGGGCTCTGCTGCTGTGCCTCTTCAGCGCATGCCTGGCTTCGCAATGCTGCCCCCCGCCCGCCCCTCACTCTTCGCCCCTGACCCACAGGGCCGTTGCCGTCGGCAACAAGGCCCCCCCCAGCCCCGGGCGGACGAGCCTGGCTGCCCTGCAGGCCTGCCCGAACACCGGGTGCCCTCGCCTAGGACCGAAGAGCCAGGAGGGGGCACTGGTGCTGAGCCTCTTCAGCGCACGCCTGGCTTCGCAACACTGACCCCCGCCAGCCCCTCACTCTTCACCCCCGACTCACAAGGCCATTGCCATCGGCAACAAGGCCCCCCCCAGCCCCGGCCAGATGGGCCCGGCCGCCCTGCAGGCCCGCCCGAACACCGGGCCCCCAAGCCCAGGGCCGAAGAGCCAGGAGAATGCACTGGTGCTGCACCTCTTCAGTGCACGCCTGGCTTTGCAATGCTGCCCCCCGACAGCCCCTCACTCTTTGCCCCCGGCCCACAGGGCCGTTGCCATTGGCAACAAGGCCCCCCCCCGGCCCCGGCCAGACGGCCCCGGCCGCCCTGCAGGCCAGCCCGAATGCCGGGCCCCCGCGGCCAGGGCCGAAGAGCCAGGAGGGGGCACCGGTGCTGCTCCTCTTCAGCGCACGCCTGGCTTCGCAACGATGCACCCCGCCCGCTCCTCAATCTTAGCCCCTGGCCCACAGTGCCGTTGCCGTCAAAAACAAGGGCCCCCCCAACCCTGGCCGGACGGGCCGGGCCGCCCTGCAGGCCCGCCCGAACGCCGGACCCCGCGCCCAGGGACAAAGAGCCAGGAGGGGGCACTGCTGCTGCGCCTCTTCAACGCACGCATGGCTTCGCAACGCTGCCCCCCCCCGCCCCTCACTCTTCGCCCCCGGCCCACAGGGCCGTTGCCGTCGCCAACAAGGCCCCCCCCGGCCACCGCAGGCCGGTCCTGGCCGCCCTGCAGGCCCCCCCGAACGCAGGGACCCCACGCCCAGGGCCGAAGACCCAGGAGGGGGCACCAGTGCTGCGCCTCTTCAGCGCACGCCTGGCTTCGAAAAATGCACCCCGCCCGCCACTCACTCTTCGCCCCCGGCCCACAGGGCCAATGCCGTCGGCAACAAGGCCCCCCCCGGCCCCGGCCGCCTGTTCCCAGCCGCCCTGCAGGCCCACCCGAACGCTGGGCCCCTGCGTCCAGGGCCGAAGAGCCAGCAGGGGGCACTGATGCTGCGCCTCTTCAGCGCACACCTGGCTTCACAAAATGCCCCCCGCCAGCCCCTCACTCTTCGCGCACAGCCCACAGGGCCGTTGCCGTCGGCAACGAGGCCCCCCCGGCCCCGGTCTCCCGGGCCCGGCCGCCCTTCAGGCCAGCCCGAACGTCAGGCCCCCGCGCACAGGGCCGAAGAGCAAGGAGGGGGCATTGGTGCTGCGCCTCTTCAGCGCACGCCTGGCTTCGCAACGCTGCACCCCGCCCGCCCCTCACTCTTCGGCCCCGGTACACAGGGCCGTTGCCGTCGGCAACAAGGCCCGCCCCGGACACCGCCGGCCAGGCACGGCTGCCCTGGAGGCCCGCCCGAACGCCTGGCCACCGCGCCCAGTGCCGAAGAGTAAGGAGGGGTCACTGGTGCTGCGCCTCTTCAGCGCACGCATGGCTTCGCAACACTGCCCCCCGCCCGCCCCTCACTCTTCGCCCCCGGCCCACAGGACCGCTGTCGTCGTCAACAAGGGCCCCCCCGGCCCCGGCCGCTTGGGCCCGGCCGCCCTGCAGTCCGGCCCGAACGCCGGGACCTCGCGCCCAGTACCGAAGAGCCAGGAGGGGGCACCGGTGCTGCACCTCTTCAGCGCACGCCTGGGTTCGCAACGCTGCCCCCCGCGCGCCCCTCACTCTTTGCACCTGGCCCAGAGGGCCGTTGCCATCGGCAACAAGGCCCCACCTGGCCCCGGCAACACGAGCCAGGTCGCCCGGCAGGCCCGCCCGAACGCCGAGCCCCCGCGCAAAGAGCCGAAGAGGCAGAAGGCGGCTCTGGTGCTGCGCCTCTTCAGCGCACGACTGGCTTCGCAACGCTGCCCCCCGCCCGCCCCTCACTATTAGCCCCCGGCACACAGGGCCGTTGCCGTCGGCAACAAGCCCCCCCGCGGCCTTCGCCGGCCGGTCCCAGCCGCCCTGCAGGCCCGCCCGAACGCCGGGCCCCCGCGCCCAGGGCCGAAGAGCCAGGAGGGGGCACTGGTGCTGCCCCTCTTCAGCGCACGCCTGGCTTCAAAAATGCCCCCCGCCAGCCCTTCACACTTCGCCCCCGACCCACAGGGCCGTTGCCGTCGGCAACAAGGCCCCCCCCTGCCCTAGCCGGATTGGCCCGGCCGCCCTGCAGGCCCGCTAGAACATCGGGCCCCCACGCCAAATGCCGAAGAGCCAGGAGGGGGCACTGGTGCTACGCCTCTTCAGCGCACGCCTGGCTTCGCAAATTGCCCCCTGCCAGACCCTCACACTTCGCCCCCGGCCCACAGGGCCGTTGCCTTCAGCAACAAGGGCCCCCCCGGCCCCGTCCTGCCGGGGCCGGCAGCCCTGCATGCCCACCAGAACGCCAAGCCCCTGCACCCAGGGCCGAAGAGCCAGGATGTGGCACTGGTGCTGCGCCTCTTCAGCGCACGCCTGGCTTCGCAACAGTTCCCCCCGCAAGCCCCTCACTCTTTTACCCCGTCCCACAGGGCCGTTGCCGTCGGCAACAAGGCCTCCCCCAGCCCTGGCCGCCAGAGCCCAGCCACCCTGCAGGCCAGCCCGAACGCCGGGACCCCGTGCCCAGGGCTGGAGAGCCAGGAGGGGGCACTGGTGCTGCGCCTCTTCAGCGCACACCTGGCTTCGCAACGCTGCCAACCGACCACCCCTCACTCTTCGCCCCCGGGCCACAGGGCCGTTGCCATCAGCAACAGGGCCCCCCACGGCCCCGGCTGGCCGGGCCTGGCCGCACTGCAGGCCCGCCCGAAGGCCGGGCCCCCGCACCCAGAGCCGAAGAGCCAGGAGGGGGCACTGGTGCTGCGCCTCTTCAGCGCACGCCTGGCTTCGCAACGCTGCCCCCCGGCAGCCCCTCACTCTTCGCCCCCGGCACACAGGGTCTTTGCCGTCGGTAACAAGGCCCCCCCCGGCCACCACCGGCTGGGCCCGGCCGACCTGTAGACCCGCCCGAACACCGGGCAACCGCGCCCAGGCCCGAAGAGCCAGGAGGGGCCACTGGTGCTGCGCCTCTTCAGCTCACAACTGGCTTCGCAACACTGCCACCCGCCCGCCCCTCACTCTTCGCCCCCGGCCCACAGGGCCGTTGCCGTCGGCAACAAGGCCCGCCACAGTAGCCCGGCCTCGCCCGCCCTGCAGGCCCGCCAGAACGCCGGGCCCCCGTGACCAGGGCTGAAGAGCCAGGAGGGGGCACTGGTGCTGCGCCTCTTCAGCGCACACATGGTTTCGCAACGCTGCCCCCGCCCACCACTCACTCTTCGCCCCCGGCCAACAGGGCCGTTGCCGTGGGCAAAAAAGCCCCCCCGGGCCCGGCCCGCCGGTCCGGCCACCCTGCAGGCCCGCCCGAATGCCGTGCCTCCGCGCCCAAGTCCGAAGAGCCATGAGGGGCCACTGGTGCTGTACCTCTTCAGCGCACGCCTGGCTTCGCAAAGCCACCCCCCGCCCGCA
Organism: Melopsittacus undulatus; assembly: GCF_012275295.1. Lineage (NCBI taxonomy): Eukaryota > Metazoa > Chordata > Aves > Psittaciformes > Psittaculidae > Melopsittacus > Melopsittacus undulatus. Next base: position 8,124 of record NW_022994266.1, on the reverse strand, counting down.
CCTCACTCTTCGCCCCCGGTCCAGAGGGCCGTTGCCGTCGTCAACAAGGCCCCACCCGACTCCCGCGTAGGCACCCGGAACCCCCCCACCGCCGCTCTCGGCCCCACGCACACCCTCTCGACCACCGCTCGACACCGGCACCCAGAGCCACTGACACCTTTGTGACGCCAAACCGCGCCAGCACCCCCGAGCACTGAGCCCCACGCGGCCCTGCCCGCGACACCCCGAAACCTCTCCCCCCGCACAGCCGACGCCACGCTCCTTCCCTCACACGTTCCCCAGCAACAGGAACCGGGATCGCCACAGACCTGACCCTCCGCAGCACCCCACCGAGAATGTGGTGTCCGGTACACTTGGCACGGGCCCCTGTGGCCTCCACATGCCAGCAAGGAAAAGGGGGCCGACACTGCCCCCCGGAGCCCCTGAACACGCAACAGCCCGCATCCAAAAAAAGCGGCTGACATGGCTCGCAGGGTCCCCAGTCGGCTGGCAAAAGCCTACAGCACCCGGGATTCCCAGGCGGTCTCCCATCCAAGTACTAACCGAGCCCGACCCTGCTTAGCTTCCGAGATCAGACGAGATCGGGCGTTTTCAGGGTGGTGTGGCCGTAGGCACCCTGAACCCCCCCACCGCTGCTCTCGGCCCCACGTACACCCTCCCGACCACCGCTCGACACCGGCACCCAGAGCCACTGACACCTTTGTGACGCCAAACCGCGCCAGCACCCCCCGAGCACTGAGCCCCACGCGGCCCTGCCCGCGACACCCCGAAACCTCTCCCCCCGCACAGCCGACGCCACGCTCCTTCCCTCACACGTTCCCCAGCAACAGGAACCGGGACCGCCACAGACCTGACCCTCCGCAGCACCCCACCGAGAAAGTGGGGTCCGGAACACCCGGCACGGGCCCCTGTGGCCTCCACATGCCAGCAAGGAAAAGGGGGCCGACACTACCCACCGGGAGCCCCTGAACACGCAACAGCCCGCATCCAAAAAAAGTGGCTGACATGGCTCGCAGGGTCCCCAGTCGGCTGGCAAAAGCCTACAGCACCCGGGATTCCCAGGCGGTCTCCCATCCAAGTACTAACCGAGCCCGACCCTGCTTAGCTTCCGAGATCAGACGAGATCGGGCGTTTTCAGGGTGGTGTGGCCGTAGGCACCCTGAACCCCCCCACCGCCGCTCTCGGCCCCACGCACACTCTCCCGGCCACCGCTCGACACTGGCACCCAGAGCCACTGACACCTTTGTGACGCCAAACCGCGCCAGCACCCCCGAGCACTGAGCCCCACGCGGCCCTGCCCGCGACACCCCGAAACCTCTCCCCCCGCACAGCCGACGCCACGCTCCTTCCCTCACACGTTCCCCAGCAACAGGAACCGGGACCGCCACGGACCTGACCCTCCGCAGCACCCCACCAAGAAAATGGGGTCCGGAACACCCGGCACGGGCCCCTGTGGCCTCCACATGCCAGCAAGGAAAAGGGGGCCGACACTGCCCCCCGGAGCCCCTGAACACGCAACAGCCCGCATCCAAAAAAGCGGCTGACATGGCTCGCAGGGTCCCCAGTCGGCTGGCAAAAGCCTACAGCACCCGGGATTCCCAGGCGGTCTCCCATCCAAGTACTAACCGAGACCGACCCTGCTTAGCTTCTGAGATCAGATGAGATAGGGCGTTTTCAGGGTGGTGTGGCCGTAGGCACCCTGAACCCCCCCACCGCCGCTCTCGGCCCCACGCACACCCTCCCGACCACCGCTCGACACCGGCACCCAGAGCCACTGACACCTTTGTGACGCCAAACCGCGCCAGCACCCCCGAGCACTGAGCCCCACGCGGCCCTGCCCGCGACACCCCGAAACCTCTCCCCCCGAACAGCCGACGCCACGCTCCTTCCCTCACACGTTCCCCAGCAACAGGAACCGGGACCGCCATGGACCTGACCCTCCGCAGCACCCCACCAAGAAAATGGGGTCCGGAACACCCGGCACGGGCCCCTGTGGCCTCCACATGCCAGCAAGGAAAAGGGGGCCGACACTGCCCCCCGTAGCCCCTGAACACGCAACAGCCCGCATCCAAAAAAAGTGGCTGACATGGCTCGCAGGGTCCCCTGTCGGCTGGCAAAGGCCTACAGCACCCGGGATTCCCAGGCGGTCTCCCATCCAAGTACTAACCGAGCCCGACCCTGCTTAGCTTCCGAGATCAGACGAGATCGGGCGTTTTCAGGGTGGTGTGGCCGTAGGCACCCTGAACACCCCCACCGCCGCTCTCGGCCCCACGCACACTCTCCCGGCCACCGCTCGACACCGGCACCCAGAGCCACTGACACCTTTGTGACGCCAAACCGCGCCAGCACCCCCGAGCACTGAGCCCCACGCGGCCCTGCCCGCGACACCCCGAAACCTCTCCCCCCGCACAGCCGACGCCACGCTCCTTCCCTCACACGTTCCCCAGCAACAGGAACCGGGACCGCCACGGACCTGACCCTCCGCAGCACCCCACCGAGAAAGTGGGGTCCGGAACACCCGGCACGGGCCCCTGTGGCCTCCACATGCCAGCAAGGAAAAGGGGGCCGACACTGCCCCCCGGAGCCCCTGAACACGCAACAGCCCGCATCCAAAAAAAGCGGCTGACATGGCTCGCAGGGTCCCCTGTCGGCTGGCAAAAGCCTACAGCACCCAGGATTCCCAGGCGGTCTCCCATCCAAGTACTAACCGAGCCCGACCCTGCTTAGCTTCCGAGATCAGACGAGATCGGGCGTTTTCAGGGTGGTGTGGCCGTAGGCACCCTGAACCCCCCCACCGCCGCTCTCGGCCCCACGCACACTCTCCCGGCCACCGCTCGACACCGGCACCCAGAGCCACTGACACCTTTGTGACGCCAAACCGCGCCAGCACCCCCGAGCACTGAGCCCCACGCGGCCCTGCCCGCGACACCCCGAAACCTCTCCCCCCGCACAGCCGACGCCACGCTCCTTCCCTCACACGTTCCCCAGCAACAGGAACCGGGACCGCCACGGACCTGACCCTCCGCAGCACCCCACCGAGAAAGTGGGGTCCGGAACAACCGGCACGGGCCCCTGTGGCCTCCACATGCCAGCAAGGAAAAGGGGGCCGACACTGCCCCCCGGAGCCCCTGAACACGCAACAGCCCGCATCCAAAAAAAGCGGCTGACATGGCTCGCAGGGTCCCCTGTCGGCTGGCAAAAGCCTACAGCACCCGGGATTCCCAGGCGGTCTCCCATCCAAGTACTAACCGAGCCCGACCCTGCTTAGCTTCCGAGATCAGACGAGATCGGGCGTTTTCAGGGTGGTGTGGCCGTAGGCACCCTGAACCCCCCCACCGCCGCTCTCGGCCCCACGCACACTCTCCCGGCCACCGCTCGACACCGGCACCCAGAGCCACTGACACCTTTGTGACGCCAAACCGCGCCAGCAACCCCCCGAGCACTGAGCCCCACGCGGCCCTGCCCGCGACACCCCGAAACCTCTCCCCCCACACAGCCGACGCCACGCTCCTTCCCTCACACGTTCCCCAGCAACAGGAAATGGGACCGCCACGGACCTGACCCTCCGCAGCACCCCACCGAGAAAGTGGGGTCCGGAACACCCGGCACGGGCCCCTGTGGCCTCCACATGCCAGCAAGGAAAAGGGGGCCGACACTGCCCCCCGGAGCCCCTGAACACGCAACAGCCCGCATCCAAAAAAAGCGGCTGACATGGCTCGCAGGGTCCCCTGTCGGCTGGCAAAAGCCTACAGCACCCGGGATTCCCAGGCGGTCTCCCATCCAAGTACTAACCGAGCCCGACCCTGCTTAGCTTCCGAGATCAGACGAGATCGGGCGTTTTCAGGGTGGTGTGGCCGTAGGCACCCTGAACCCCCCCACCGCCGCTCTCGGCCCCACGCACACCCTCCCGGCCACCGCTCGACACCGGCACCCAGAGCCACTGACACCTTCGTGACGCCAAACCGTGCCAGCAACCCCGAGCACTGAGCCCCACGCGGCCCTGCCCGCGACACCCCGAAACCTCTCCCCCCGCACAGCCGACGCCACGCTCCTTCCCTCACACGTTCCCCAGCAAGAGGAACAGGGACCGCCACGGACCTGACCCTCCGCAGCACCCCACCGAGAAAGTGGGGTCCGGAACACCCGGCACGGGCCCTGTGGCCTCCACATGCCAGCAAGGAAAAGGGGACCGACACTGCCCCCCGGAGCCCCTGAACACGCAACAGCCCGCATCCATAAAAAGGGGCTGACATGGCTCGCAGGGTCCCCTGTCGGCTGGCAAAAGCCTACAGCACCCGGGATTCCCAGGCGGTCTCCCATCCAAGTACTAACCGAGCCCGACCCTGCTTAGCTTCCGAGATCAGACGAGATCGGGCGTTTTCAGGGTGGTGTGGCCGTAGGCACCCTGAACCCCCCCACCGCCGCTCTCGGCCCCACGCACACCCTCCCGACCACCGCTCGACACCGGCACCCAGAGCCACTGACACCTTTGTGACGCCAAACCGCGCCAGCACCCCCGAGTACTGAGCCCCACGCGGCCCTGCCCGCGACACCCCGAAACCTCTCCCCCCGCACAGCCGACGCCACGCTCCTTCCCTCACACGTTCCCCAGCAACAGGAACCGGGACCGCCACGGACCTGACCCTCCGCAGCACCCCACCAAGAAAATGGGGTCCGGAACACCCGGCACGGGCCCCTGTGGCCTCCACATGCCAGCAAGGAAAAGGGGGCCGACACTGCCCCCCGGAGCCCCCTGAACACGCAACAGCCCGCATCCAAAAAAAGCGGCTGACATGGCTTGCAGGGTCCCCTGTCGGCTGGCAAAAGCCTACAGCACCCGGGATTCCCAGGCGGTCTCCCATCCAAGTACTAACTGAGCCCGACCCTGCTTAGCTTCCGAGATCAGACGAGATCGGGCGTTTTCAGGGTGGTGTGGCCGTAGGCACCCTGAACACCCCCACCGCCGCTCTCGGCCCCACGCACACTCTCCCGGCCACCGCTCGACACCGGCACCCAGAGGCACTGACACCTTCGTGACGCCAAACCGTGCCAGCACCCCCGAGCACTGAGCCCCACGCGGCCCTGCCCGCGACACCCCGAAACCTCTCCCCCCGAACAGCCGACGCCACGCTCCTTCCCTCACACGTTTCCCAGCAACAGGAACCGGGACCGCCACGGACCTGACCCTCCGCAGCACCCCACCGAGAAAGTGGGGTCGGGTAACACCCCGTACGGGCCCCTGTGGCCTGCACATGCCAGCAAGGAAAAGGGGGCCGACACTGCCCCCCGGAGCCCCTGAAAACGCAACAGCCCGCATCCAAAAAAAGCGGCTGACATGGCTCGCAGGGTCCCCAGTCGGCTGGCAAAAGCCTACAGCACCCGGGATTCCCAGGCGGTCTCCCATCCAAGTACTAACCGAGCCCGACCCTGCTTAGCTTCCGAGATCAGACGAGATCGGGCGTTTTCAGGGTGGTGTGGCCGTAGGCACCCTGAACCCCCCCCACCGCCGCTCTCGGCCCCACGCACACTCTCCAGGCCACCGCTCGACACCGGCACCCAGAGCCACTGACACCTTTGTGATGCCAAACCGCGCCAGCACCCCCGAGCACTGAGCCCCACGCGGCCCTGCCCGCGACACCCCAAAACCTCTCCCCCCGCACAGCCGACGCCACGCTCCTTCCCTCACACGTTCCCCAGCAACAGGAACCGAGACCGCCACGGACCTGACCCTCCGCAGCACCCCACCGAGAAAGTGGGGTCCGGAACACCCAGCACGGGCCCCTGTGGCCTGCACAGGTCAGCAAGGAAAAGGGGGCCGACACTACCCCCCGGAGCCCCTGAACACGCAACAGCCCGCATCCAAAAAAATCGGCTGACATGGCTCGCAGGGTCCCCTGTCGGCTGGCAAAAGCCTACAGCACCCGGGATTCCCAGGCGGTCTCCCATCCAAGTACTAACCGAGCCCGACCCTGCTTAGCTTCCGAGATCAGACGAGATCGGGCGTTTTCAGGGTGGTGTGGCCGTAGGCACCCTGAACCCCCCCACCGCCGCTCTCGGCCCCACGCACACTCTCCCGGCCACCGCTCGACACCGGCACCCAGAGCCACTGACACCTTTGTGACGCCAAACCGCGCCAGCACCCCCGAGCACTGAGCCCCACGCGGCCCTGCCCGCAACACCCCGAAACCTCTCCCCCCGCACAGCCGACGCCACGCTCCTTCCCTCACACGTTCCCCAGCAACAGGAACCGGGACCGCCACGGACCTGACCCTGCGCAGCACCCCACCGAGAAAGTGGGGTCCGGAACACCCGGCACGGGCCCCTGTGGCCTCCACATGCCAGCAAGGAAAAGGGGGCCGACACTGCCCCCCCGGAGCCCCTGAACACGCAACAGCCCGCATCCAAAAAAAGCGGCTGACATGGCTCGCAGGGTCCCCTGTCGGCTGGCAAAAGCCTACAGCACCCGGGATTCCCAGGCGGGTCTCCCATCCAAGTACTAACCGAGCCCGACCCTGCTTAGCTTCCGAGATCAGACGAGATCGGGCGTTCTCAGGGTGGTGTGGCCGTAGGCACCCCTGAACCCCCCCACTGCCGCTCTCGGCCCCACGCACACTCTCCCGGCCACCGCTCGACACCGGCACCCAGAGCCACTGACACCTTTGTGACGCCAAACCGCGCCAGCACCCCCGAGCACTGAGCCCCACGCGGCCCTGCCCGCAACACCCCTGAAACCTCTCCCCCCCTCACAGCCGACGCCACGCTCCTTCCCTCACACGTTCCCCAGCAACAGGAACCGGGACCCGCCACGGACCTGACCCTGCGCAGCACCCCACCGAGAAAGTGGGGTCCGGAACACCCGGCACGGGCCCCTGTGGCCTCCACATGCCAGCAAGGAAAAGGGGGCCGACACTGCCCCCCGGAGCCCCTGAACACGCAACAGCCCGCATCCAAAAAAGTGGCTGACATGGCTCGCAGGGTCCCCTGTCGGCTGGCAAAGGCCTACAGCACCCGGGATTCCCAGGCGGTCTCCCATCCAAGTACTAACCGAGCCCGACCCTGCTTAGCTTCCGAGATCAGACGAGATCGGGCGTTTTTCAGGGTGGTGTGGCCGTAGGCACCCTGAACCCCCCCACCGCCGCTCTCGGCCCCACGCACACTCTCCCGGCCACCGCTCGACACCGGCACCCAGAGCCACTGACACCTTTGTGACGCCAAACCGCGCCAGCACCCCCGAGCACTGAGCCCCACGCGGCCCTGCCCGCCGACACCCCGAAAACCTCTCCCCCCGCACAGCCGACGCCACGCTCCTTCCCTCACACGTTCCCCTAGCAACAGGAACCGGGACCGCCACGGACCTGACCCTCCGCAGCACCCCACCGAGAAAGTGGGGTCCGGAACACCCGGCACGGGCCCCTGTGGCCTCCACATGCCAGCAAGGAAAAGGGGGCCGACACTGCCCCCCGGAGCCCCTGAACACGCAACAGCCCGCATCCAAAAAAGCGGCTGACATGGCTCGCAGGGTCCCCTGTCGGCTGGCAAAAGCCTACAGCACCCGGGATTCCCAGGCGGTCTCCCATCCAAGTACTAACCGAGCCCGACCCTGCTTAGCTTCCGAGATCAGACGAGATCGGGCGTTTTCAGGGTGGTGTGGCCGTAGGCACCCTGAACCCCCCCACCGCCGCTCTCGGCCCCACGCACACTCTCCCGGCCACCGCTCGACACCGGCACCCAGAGCCACTGACACCTTTGTGACGCCAAACCGCGCCAGCACCCCCGAGCACTGAGCCCCACGCGGCCCTGCCCGCAACACCCCGAAACCTCTCCCCCCGCACAGCCGACGCCACGCTCCTTCCCCCACACGTTCCCCAGCAACAGGAACCGGGACCGCCACGGACCTGACCCTCCGCAGCACCCCACCGAGAAAGTGGGGTCCGGAACACCCGGCACGGGCCCCTGTGGCCTCCACATGCCAGCAAGGAAAAGGGGGCCGACACTGCCCCCCGGAGCCCCTGAACACGCAACAGCCCGCATCCAAAAAAAGTGGCTGACATGGCTCGCAGGGTCCCCTGTCGGCTGGCAAAAGCCTACAGCACCCGGGATTCCCAGGCGGTCTCCCATCAAGTA